>NC_034613.1:11206829-11230177 GCF_900095145.1 Mus pahari | reverse complement strand
TAAGAGAACACAATTGCCAGCCCAGGCTACTATACCGAGCAAAACTCTCAATTACAATAGGTGGAGAAACCAAGGTATTCCATGACAAAACCAAATGTACACAATATCTTTCCACAAATCCAGCCCTTCAAATGATAATAAAGGGAAAACTCTAACACAAGGAAGGAAACTGTGCCCTACAAAAAGCAAGAAAGTAATCTTTCAAGAAACCTACAAGAAGATAGCCAAATGAAGAGAATTCCAATTCTAACAACAAAAATAACAGGAAGGAACAATTACATTTCCTTAATATCTCTTAATATCAATGGATTCAATTCCCCAATAAAAAGAGAAGAAGATTGAAATAATCCCATGCATTTTATGAGATCACCATGAATTAAGGCTGGTGTTCGATAACAACTAAAAGAACAGAAAGAACACACACATGTGGAAGCTTAACAATGCTCTACTCAATGATAACTTAGTCAAGGAACAAATAAAGCCAAAAATTAAACTTATGGTCAGTGTCAGCAAGCCATTCCACCTTGGGCACAAACTAGGTGAACAGTCCCACAGTCCCCAGAGGACTCTCCACTCCCCAGGTGCCCTAGCCTACCCAGGATCTTAGGATCACTGGTGGTTAGAACAGACTGTTTACATAAACAGGACCCAAAATTTTTCTGCATACAGGAAACTCACCTTATGGACAAAGACAGACAGTACTTAAGATGACAATGCTAGGAAACAATTTTCCAAGCAAATGTTCCCAAGAAACAACCTGGAGTAGCCATTCTAATATCGAATAAAATTGACTTCCAACCCAAAGTTATCAAAAAAGACAAGGAGGGGCACTTTATACTCATCAAAGCTAAAATCTTCCAAATGAACTCTCAAATCTGTATATCTATACTCAAAATGCTAGGGCATCTGCATTCATTAAGGGAAAACTAGTAAAGTTCAAACCACATATTTCAGCTCATACAATAATAGTGGGAAACTTCAACACCCCCTCTTATCAATAGACAGATCCTGGAAACAGAAACTAAACAGAGACACAGTGAAACTTACAGAAGTTATGAAATAAATGGACTTAACAGATATCTACAGAATATTTTGTCCTAAAACAAAAGGATGTATCTTCTTCTCATCACCTCATGGTACCTTCTCCAAAGTTGACCATATAATTGGTCAAAAAACAGGCCTCAACAGATAAAAAATATTAAAATTATCCCATGCATCCTATCAGATTACAATGGACTATGGCTGATCTTCAATAACTATAAATAATAGAAAGCCAACATACACGTGGACGCTGAACAATACTCTACTCAATGATACCATGGTCAAGGAAGAAATAAAGAAAGACATTAAAGACTTTTTTGTTTGTTTGGTTTTTATATTTCTAATGTTTATTGAGTTCATTTTAACAAATAAGTAAAAATATAAAAATCATGCATATCAGTGGCAAGCCTAACTAGGTCTGTGAAGTCAGTACCCACAAAGCTAAGGCAAGCAGGACAAAAAAAAAAAAGAAAAAAAAATGTCAGTACCCACAAACTAAGCCTACAGCAGTCAAGACCAGCCTGAGTACCTTAGTAATATTTATGAACTATACTTTATGATTTATAAGTAATCACAAAATGATGATGATTTATAATTAAATTCAAAACACTTTAAATACAAAACAATTATGATTTACCACTAAATTCAAAATGATTATGATTTATAATTAAATACAAAACACAATGTGTGCCTGTTACTTCCTTGGATTACTGACATGTACTACTTAGACCAATCAAAGACATTATTAACATAAATATATGTTTTGAAATTTCCTAAGCAGGCACACTTTTGTAAGCCCAGCATTATGGTGGCAAGAGTAGGATGACCATAAGTTTGATGCTAGCTTGGGCTACATTGACCACTCATAAATCAAACAAAACATAAAATAGAATATCTTTCATTAGCCAAAAGATAGCAATAAATAAAAACAGTGAATAATCTTTTGCTTTGGGACTAATGTAAAACTGCTAAATAGCACTTGCCACTGTGTGTGTTTGTGTGTGTGTGTGTGTGTGTGTGTGTGTGTATGAGTGTGTGTGTTTTAATTGCTCATGGTTTGGCACATTTCTTCTACTGAATGAGAATTCATGCAATTAACTGTGAAGAGAGCTATAGACATACTAGGACCATTTCACATTACCAGAAGTAACTGTTCATATATTACCAGCTGCTTATTTTCCCAAGTTCTACATCTGTAAAACAACCATAGGGGACAAATATATAGCATTCGCTCCTTGTTCCAAGAAACTAAACAATAAAGAAAACAGATCTTGAAATGTTAGTCCCTTAAGCAGTAGTTCATATAGGATAAAATTAGAGAAAAGGAACAAACCAAGTGATGTCATGGCTATCACAAAATAGCATTGAGAAGCCTCAAAGTGGTCCATAATCAATTTGGAGGAAGGTAAAATTAGACATCTACTCTAAGACATCACCAAAATTGTGTGGTTCATTTTGCCTTCAATTGTCTGAGTGCCAGTCAAAAGATCTGGTTTCCAAGTCAATGAAGTCATATGCAGACCATATTCTTACTCAGTGTAAGTGTTCAAAGGTAGGTAAAACAAGTCCATTACAAATTAATTAAAGCAGATGATACACGAGAAATAAGAAACAAAATAAACTGACATAAATCTAGTTAGTTTTTCAATATGCTTCTGCAGCAAAGGAATCCCAGAAAATCACACATATGGCCTGTTATTGTCCCAGTAATTTCATTAACAAGTTATTTGGTGTTGAAACAGTTCAAGTCTCAGCTCTTGACAGTTTTATAGGCCATGGTCAAGCTTTTCACCAGGGTCTGGGGCAGGCTAGATTATACAGACTGATTTACCGCTTGCAGATCCATGATATTTACTTCCAATGACCAGTAGTCTACTTCATCACAGTTACATGGAAAGGCACTGAGTGTCTCTAAGTGGAGAGCTTGACTGTGGCACACTGGCAATCAATGAGACATTCTTTAGAAGCAGAGGCAGAATTATACCAAAAGCCTCCTAAATTCCTGTACCCTCCTCGTCACTTAACTTGTCATTCAAGTTCATCCACAATCAATAATTCAGCTTCTCAAAACAGGATTTCCTTCAATGAGCAGATCTATCCATGTGCGTGTGTTGCCCTTCAGTTCCTAATGCTAGAGTCATCATCCTCACATTTCAGCTGGGCCACTAGCTTTGGCCTCTCACATGTCTCAGCTTCTATAACCAGAACTTGTGAATCTAGCATTACTGTATCTCTTGCACCACACATCTTTTCCATTTCCACTGCCAGCATCCTTGCTTAGGCCTTTATTTCCTTGCTTGCACTGTGACATTAAAGACTTTTTAGAGTTTAATGATTATGAAGCCACAACATAACCAGACACAATGAAAGCAGTCCTAAGCAGAAAACTCAAAGCTCTGAGTGGCTCCAAAAAGGAACTAGAGAGAGCACACACCAGCAGCTTGATTGTACACATAAAAGCTCTAGAACAAAAGGAAGCAAATTCACCCAAGAGGAGTAGACAGCAGGAAATAATCAAACTTAGGCCTGTAATCAACCAAGTGGAAACAAAAAGAATTATTAAAAGAATCAACCAAACCAAGAGTTGGTTCTTTGAGAAAAGCAACATGATAGATAAACCCTTAGCCAGACTAACTAGAGGTTACAGGGGCAGTATCCTCATTAAGAAAAATCAGAAATGAAAAGGGAGACATAACAATACAAAACATCATGAAATCCTACTACAAAAGGCTATATTCAACAAAACAGGAAAACCTGGATGAAATGGACAATTTTATAGACAGATAACAGGTACTGAAGTTAAATCAGGATCAGATTAATGATCTAAATAGTCCCATTTCCCCCAAAGTAATAGAAGCAGTCATCAATAGTCTCCTAATGAAAAAAGAAAAGCCCAGGACCAGATGGGTTTAGTGCAGAGTTCTATCCGACCTTCAAAGAAGACTTAATACCAATATTCCAGAAACTATTCCACAAAAGAGAAACAGAAGGGACTCTACCCAATTCATTCTATCAAGCCACAATTACTCTGATACCTAAACCACAACAAACAAAGAGAATTTCAGACTAATTTCCCTTATGAATATCGATGCAAAAATACTCAATAAAATTCTTGCAAATCAAATCTAAGAACAAATCACAACTATTATCCATCATGATTAAGTAGGTTTCATTCCAGGGACGCAGGGATGGTTTACTATATGGAAGTACATCAACATAATCCACAATATGAACAAATACAAAGACAGAAACCACATGATCATCTTGTTAGATTCTAAGAAAGCATTTGACAAAATTCAACACCCATTCATGATATGTCTTGGAAAGATCAGGAATTCAAGGTCCATACCAAAATATAATATAAGAAATATAAAGCAAACCAGTAGCCAACATCAAACTAAATGGAGAGAAACTCAAAGCAATCCCACTAAAATCAGGAACTAGAAAAGGCTGCCCACTTTCTCCCTACCTATTCAATAAAGTACTTGAAGTCCTGGCCATAGCAATTGGACAACAAAAGGAGATCAAGGTAAAACAAGTTGGAAAGGAAGAAGTCAAAATACCACTATTTGCAGATGATATGATAGTATATATAAGTGACCCTAAAAATTCCACCAGAGCCGGGTGTGGTGGCATACGCCTTTAATCCCAGCACTTGGGAGGCAGAGGCAGGTGGATTTCTGAGTTCAAGGCCAGCCTGGTCTACAAAGCGAGTTCCAGGACAGCCAGGGTTACACAGAGAAACCCTGTCTCGAAAAATAAAAAAAAAAAAAAATAAAAAAAATTCCACCAGAGAACACCTAAACCTGATAAACAGCTTCAGTTCAGTAGCTGGATATAAAATTAGCTCAAAAAAATTAGTGGTCTTTCTCTACACAAAGGATAAACAGGCTGAGAACAAATTAGGGAAACAACACCCTTCACAATAGTCACAAATAATATAAAATACCTTGGTGTGACTCTAAGGAAGTGAAAAATCTTTATGATAAGAACTTCAAGTATCTGAAGAAAGAAATTGAAGATCTCAGAAGATGGAAAGATCTCCCATGCTCATGGATTGGCAGGATTAATATAGTAAAAATGGCTATCTTGCCTAAAGCAATTTACAGATTCAGTGTAATCCCCACCAAAATTCCAAATCACTTCGTCACTGAGTTAGAAAGGGCAATTTGCAAATTAATGTAGAATAACAAAAACCCTAGGCTAGCAAAAATTATTCTCAACAATAAAAGAAACTCTGGTGGAAACACAATGCCTGATCTCAAGCTGTACTACAGAGCAATTGTGATAAAATCTGCATGGTACTGGTACAGCAACAGACAGGTAGATCAATGGAACAGAATTGAAGACCCAGAAATGAAACCAAACACCTGTGGTCACTTGATATTTAATAAGGGAACTAAAACCATCCAGTGGAAAAATGTTAGCATTTTCATCAAATGGTGCTGGTACAACTGGCAGCTATCATGTAGGAAAATGCAAACTGAACTATTCTTATCTCCTTGTACAAAACTCAATTCTAAGTGTATCAAGGAAATCCACAAAAAAAATCAGAGATTCTGAAACTTATAAGAGGAGAAAGTGGGGAAAAGTCTCTAAGATGAGGGCACTAGGGACAAATTCCTGAACAAAACAGCAATGGATTGTGCTCTAAGATTGAGAATTGACAAATGGGACCTTATAAAATTGCAAAGCTTATGTAAAGCAAAAGACACTGTAAATAAGACAAAAAGGCTACCAACAGTTTGGGAAAGCATCTTTACCAATCCTAAATCTGATAGGGGACTTATATCCAATATATATAAAGAACTCAAGAAGAAGGACTCCAGAAAATCAAATAATCCTATTAAAATGGTGTACAGAGCTAAACAAAGAATTCTCAACTGAAGAATACTGAATGGCTGAGAAGCACCTGAAAAAATATTTAACATCCTTAATCATCAGGGAAATACATATCAAAACAACACTGAGATTCCACCTCACACCAGTCAGAATGGCTAAGATCAAAAATTCAGTTAACAGCAGATGCTGGAGCAGATGTGGAGAAAGAGGAACACTCCTCCATTGCTGGTGGGATTGCAAGCTGTTACAAGCACTCTGGAATTCAGTCTGGCGATTCCTCAGAAAACTGGACATAGTACTACATGAGGACCTAGCAATACCACTCCTGGACATATACACAGAAGATGTTCCAACTTGTAATAAATACAAATGTTCCACTATGTTCAAAGTAGCCTTATTTTTAATACCCAGATGTCCCTCAACAGAGGAATGGGTACAGAAGATGTGATACATTTACACAATGGAGTACTACTCAGCCATTAAAAACAATAAATTTATAAAATTCGTAGGCAAATGCATGGATCTGGAGGATATTATCCTGAGTGAGATAACCCAGTCACAAAAGAACACATATTATATGCATTCACAGATAAGCAGGTATTAGCCCAGAAATGTAAAATACCCAAGATACAATTTGCAAAACACATGAAACCCAAGAAGAAAGAAGACCAAAGTGTGGATGCTTTGTTCCTTCTTAGAATGGGGAACAAAATGCCCATGGAAGGAGTTACAGAGACAAAGTTTGGAGCTGAGACTGAAGGAACAACCATCCTGAGATTGCCCCACCGGGGGATCCATCCCATATACAATCAGCAAACCCAGACACTATTGCATATGCCAGAAAAATTTTGCTGACAGAACCCTGATATATCTATCTCTTGTGCCTGGCAGATACAGAAGTGGATGCTTACAGTCATGTATTGGATGGAACATATGGCCCCTAATGAAGGAGCTAGAGAAATTACCCAAGGAGCTAAAGGGGCCTTTAACCCCATAGGAGGAAAAACAATATGAACTAATTGGTACCCCCCCCCCCAGTGCTGTGTCTCTAGTTGCATATGTAGCAGAGGATGGCCTAGTTGGCCATCAATGGGAAGAGAGGCCCTTGGTCTTGTGCAGATCATATGCCCAAGTACAGAGGAATGCCAGTGCCAGGAAGCAGAAGTGGATTTTGGGATCAGGGCAGGGCAGGGTATAGGGTATAGGGGACTTTCTGGATAGCATTTGAATTTTAAATGAAGAAAATATCTAATAGAAAGAGGAAAAATAAAGAAAAGATTTTCAAGCACATTCATTTTATTTTAATGCACAAGTTTAATACTTACTTTCTACTTTTTGAAAATTATTTTTTTTTACATCCCAGATATCCCAGTCCCAGAGTTCTTCACTCCATCCCCTTTGTCGCTGAGAGGGTGAAGTCCCCATGAATCCCCCTTCCCTGAGGCATCAAATCTCTAAAGGATTAGGTACATCTTTTCCCATTGAGGCCAGACAGCAGAGTCCTCTGCTACATTATGTGCCAGGGGCCTCAGACCAGCCCATGTATGCTTTGTCTCTGGGAGCTCTGGGGAGTCCAGGTTATATTTGACACTGTTGTTGTTCCTATGGGGTTACAATCTCCTTCAGCTCCTTCAATCCTTACCCTAACTCTTCCATACGTGTACCCAAGCTCAGTCCAATGGTTGGTTCTAAACATCTGCATCTGTCTCAGTCAGCTGCTGGTAGAACCTCCCAGGACTCCCAGGACAGCTATGCTAGGCTTCTGTCCGCAAGTACAGCATAGTATCAGTGTTTGGGTTGTGTGCCTGCCAGTGGGATGGATCCCAATTTGGGCCAGTCATTGGACTGCCTTTTCTTCAGTCTCTGCTCCATTTTCTTCACTGCAGTTCTTTTAAACAGGAACACTTCTGGGTTGAAAATTTTGAATGTGGGTTGGTGACTTCATCCCTCCAGTGGGCTCCCTGTCTATCTACTGGAGGGGGTTTCTACAGGTTCCAACTCTTCACTGTTGGGCATTTCAGTTAAGGTAACCCCCACTCAGTCTTGGGAGCCTCTTACATCTCAGGTCTCTGAGACTTTGTAGAGTTGCCCCCCACACCACTTCCCATCCCAGAAACTGCATATTTCCATTCATTCTCCTGGCCCTCTGGGTTTCTCTCCTGTCCTCCCTCATACCCAATCCTGTCTGACCTTTTCCCCTTCCCCTCCCCATGCCCACACAGGTCCCTTCCTTCCTCTGTCTCTTGTGATTATTTTGTTCCCCCTTCTAAGTGGGGTTGAAACATCCTCAATTGGGTCTTCCTCCTTGTTTAACTTTTTACGGTCTGTAGTTTGCATCATGGGTATTCTGTACTTTCTAATTTTTACATTAACAAGTTGAGCAGTAAAATCCATGAAATCCCTCTAGTACAAGCTTCAGGATATTGGGCCAAAATTAACATTATTGGAAGATGGTGATGGTTAATATTGTTAACCTGACATAATCTAGAATCACCTAGGAGACATGCTTATGAGGAAATACCATATTAGGTTAATTTCCATAGAGAGATCCATTCCAGCTGCCAGAGAGAATAAAAAGGAGAAAGGAAACTGAGCACTAGCATTCATTGGTCCCTGCAGATACTAATGTGACCAGCTGTCACAAGTTCCCACTGACACAATGTAACTTCCCACCATGATGTGCCCTGGAATTGTCAAGCAAAGAAAAACCTTCCTCGCTTAAATTGCATTTGTCAGGTACTTTGTCACAGAAACAAGAAAAGTAATTAATGCAGGTGCTCTTCCAGGAAATTATGCACACTGAGTATATAATACAGAACCCTCCTGAACATAGATGAGCTAAATGAGTCCCTCCAGTGTCAGACTGATTATTAGTTGATCATACTTCATGGTTTCCCATATTTTTTAAAAGAAAACCGCCAAAAATTCCTTTCCATGCTGGATTATAATTTTATGTGCCTCATCTCAGAAAATGCTAGTCTAAAGAACAAAGTGGCTAAAGGATCTACTGAGAACGCAGTTCTTCTTTTGAGGTGCTCTCATACACTGTACTTAGAGTTGCCACAATACAAGGTGAAAATGAAGCAATACAAATGATGGTAGCTGTTTCTGAAGCTAAAATAGTTTTTCAGGGACCACAATGAATTTTGGAACATTGACAAGTAGATGTCTCTTTGTCTGTGGTACTGTGACTATCTTCTAGATACCACATTCCACTGTCAGTGCAACAGTTGAAACTATCTGGCCTCACTCCAATGCCATCCATTTTGCTGCACTGTTTTACAAGAACCATGACTTCTTTAATAGCATGCGACTCTAACGTGTGGATGCCACAGAAACTGTTTTCCACCTTTAGCTGAAATTTAAAAAAGTACATTTAGCCTAGAATCCAAAGAGGCAAGCCTGGAACAGTTGAGCTTATTCCAATTTATAGGTTTGGCCATGCTGCCCTAGGCTCTCAAGAAGCCATCATTTCAAATATTTTTCACTTTTAAGTTTAAACTTCCATTTTGTTACTCAGACAATGGCAAGGGAGATGGTTCTTTGTGCTTTTCTTTGTTTCTTAGTCAGTTTAGGATTGTCTCCTGTTGCTAGGAGACTTACATATATCTATTATCACTGCAAATTTTTCAACAAAGAATCTTAGGTGCTCAAAGAGAATGGATGTACTTGTGTTTTTTTACATTTTTTATTAGATATTTTCTTCATTTGCATTTCAAAGGCTATCCCAAAAGTCCCCTATACACTCCCCCTGCCCTGCTCCCCTACCCACCCACTCCCACTTCTTGGCCCTGGCATTCCCCTGTACTGGGACATATAATCTTCATGATAACAAGGGGCCTCTCTTCCCAATGATGGCCAACTAGGCCATCTTCTGCTACACATCCAGCTGGGGACACAAGCTCTGGGGGTAGTGGTTAATTCATATTGATGTTCCACATATAGGGTTGCATACCCCTTCAGCTCTTGAGAACTTTCTCTACCTCCTTCATTGGGGGCCCTGTGTTCCATCCAATAGATGACTGTGAGCATCCACTTCTGTATTTGCTAGGCTCTGACCTAGCCTCACAAGAGAGAAGCTATATGAGGGTCCTTTCAGCAAAATCATTCTGGCATATTCCATAGTGTCTGTGTTAGGTGGCTGATTATGGGGTGGATCCCCAGATACGGGAGTCACTGGATGATCCATCCTTTTGTCTTAGCTCCAAACTTTGTCTCTGTAACTCCTTCCATGGATATTTTGTTCCATATTCTCAGGAGGAATGAAGTATCCACACTTTGGTTTTCTTTCTTGATTTTCTTGTGTTTTGCAAATTGTATCTGGGATATTCTAAGTTTCTGGGCTAATATCCACTTGTCAGTGAGTGTATATCAGTGACTTCTTTTGTGATTTGGTTACCTTACTAAGGATGATATCCTCCAGATCCATCCATTTGCCTAAGAATTTCACAAATTCATTGTTTTTAATAACTGAATAGTACTCCATAGTGTAANTGTACCACATTTTCTGTTTCCATTCCTCTGTTGAGGGACATCTAGGTTCTTTCCAGCTTCTGGCTATTATAAATAAGGCTTCTATGAACATAGTAGAGCATGTGTCCTTATTACCAGTTGGAAGATCTTCTGGGTATATGACCAAGAGAGGTATTACAGGATCTTCTGGTAGTACTATGCCCAAGTTTCTGAGGAACTGCCAGATTGATATCCAGACTGGTTGTACAAGCTTGCAATTCCACTAGCAATGGAGAAGTGTTCTTCTTTCTCCACATCCTCTCCAGCATCTGCTGTCAACTGAATTTTTGATCTTAGCTATTCTGACTGGGGTGAAGTGGAATCTCAGGATTGTATTGATTTGCATTTGCCAGACGATTAAGGATGTTGAACATTTTTTCAGGTGCTTCTAAGCCATTTGGTATTCCTCAGTTGAGAATTCTTTGTTTAGCTCTGTACCCCATTTTTTAATGGGATTATTTGAATTTCTGGAGTCCAGCTTCTTGAGCTCTTTGTATGTATATATTGGATATTAGTCCCCTATCAGATTTAGGATTGGTAAAAATCTTTTCCCAATCTGTTGGTGGCCTTTTTGTCATATTGACAGTATCTTTTGCCTTACATAAGCTTTGCAATTTTATGAGATCCTGTTTGTCAATTCTTGATCTAACAGCACAAGCCATTGCTGTTCTGTTCAGGAATTTTTCTATTTTACCCATATTTTTGAGGTTTTTCCCCACTTTCTCCTCTATAAATTTCACTGTTTCTGGTTTTACCTGAAGGTCTTTGATCCACTTAGAGTTGAACTTTGTGCAAGGAGAAAGGAATAGATCAATTCAAATTCATCTACATGCTAACTGCCAGTTGTGCCAGCACCATTTGTTGAAGATGCTGTCTTTTTTCCACTGGATGGTTTTAGCTCCCTTGTCAAAGTTCAAGTGACAAAGTTCAAGTTCTTCAATTCTATGCCATTGATCTACATGTCAGTCGCTGTACCAGTATCATGCAGATTTTATCACAATTGCTCTGTAGTACAGCTTAAGGTCAGGCATGGTGATTCCACCAGAGGTTGTTTTATTGTTGAGAATGGTTTTTGCTATCCTAGGTTTTTTATTGTTCCAGATGAATTTGCAAATACCCCTTTCTAACTCTGTGAAGAATTGGGTTGGAATTTGGATGGGGATTGCATTGAATCTGTAGATTGCTTTTGNCAGGATGGCCATTTTGACTATGTTAGTCCTGCCAATCCATGAGCATGGGAGATCTTTCCATCTTCTGAGATCTTCTTTAATTTCTTTCTTTAGGGATTTGAAGTTCTTATTATACAGACCTTTCACTTCTTTAGTTAGAGTCACACCAAGGTATTTTATATTATTTGTGACTATTGTGAAGGGATTTGTTTCCCTAATTTCTTTCTCCTTCTGTCTGTCCTTCGTGTAGAGGAAAGCCACTCATTTGTTTGAGTTAATTTTATATCCAGCTACAGCACTGAAGCTGTTTATCAGGTTTAGGAGTTCTCTGGTGGNCTTTTTAGGGTCACTTATGTATACCATCATATCACCTGCAAATAATGATATTTTGACTTCTTCCGTATAATATTTTAAAATGCAAATATTTGTTGTCATAAAGTTTCTGTGAGGTAGGAATCTAAGCAACAATGAAATAGGCTAGTAAGAGTAAGAATAAGCAGGCAGAAAGCAGTTAGATATTCTTATATCCTTTTGTGAGACCTGACACTGGAAAGTGTTGCTCAGATTTAAGGAGAAACTTCTAGCTTCTATATTTTGATTCAGAACATTCCATAAAGGAGGGCACAGCACCTGAAGTTTTACTTTACTCCATATGCACTCAAGTTGATATCCTAAACTATATTAGCTATCACAATGATGGCTATGGAGAAGAATGTCAGTATGTTTAATAGGGTAGTCACTACTAGGTTGCCTATGCAGGAGACCCTAATCAAGCTCACTGTGTCATATACTCAGAAAAGGCTTAAAAGTAGGAAAGCTTCTGGGTTTGATGGCTAATTATATGTTGATCCCCAGGTTGGGTAGTCTCTGGATAGTCCATCCTTTGATCTTATCTCCAAACTTTGTCTTTGTAACTCCTTCCACAGGTGTTTAGTTCCCTAATCTACAGAGGAATGAAGTATCCACATGTTGGTGTTCCTTCTTCTTGATTTTCTTGTGTTTTGCAAATTGTATCTTGAGTATTCTAAGTTTCTGGGCTAATATCTGCTTATCAGTGAGTGCATATCTAGTGACTTCTTTTGTGATTGGGTTACCTCACTNAGGATGATATCCTCCAAATACATCATTTGCCCAAGAACTTCATAAATTCATTGTTTTTAAAAGCTGAGTAGTACTCCATTGTGTAAATGTACCACATTCTCTGTATCCATTCCTCTGATGAAAGGATCCTGATATAGCTGTCTTGTCTGAGGCTATGCCAGTGCCTGTCAAATACAGAAGTGGATGCTCACACTCATCTATTGGATGGAACCTAGTGCCCCCAATGGAGGAACTAGAGAAAGTACCCAAGGAGCTGAAGAGGTCTGCAACCCTATAGGTGGAACAACAATATGAACTAATCAGTACCCCCAGAGCTGCATATGTTGCAGAAGATGGCCTAGTTGGCCATCATTGGGAAGAGAGGCCCCTTGGTCTCGCAAACTTTATATGCCCAGTACAGAGGAACACCAGGGTCAAGAAGTGGGAGTGGGTGGGTAGGGGAGCAGGGCAGGGGGAGGTTACAGGGAACTTTCGGGATAGCGTTTGAAATGTAAATAAAGTAAATATCTAATAAAAAAAGTAGTAAAGCACTTGACAGGAAGAAGGATTTCAGTAAGAAAAAGAGAGGAGATGAAGCAGGAAAATACAGGGTGAGGAGGACTGAAATTCATTGTAAACATCCATGAAACTGCCAAAGAATAATAAACATGTGTGTGTGTGTGTGTGTGTGTGTGTGTGTGTGTGTGTGTGTGTGTGTGTAATAGTGGAGCTTACAATTTGCAGGACTCTGAGCTGAGTGTCAGGGGTGTATATCTCCCAGCAGAGGTATCTAATCAGATTTACTAATCAACACCATTTATGTTACCTAAAATCAGAGTTATCTCTGCACAAAAGATAGAAAATTATTTTCATGCTAGGTGGTAGTGGTGCATGTCTTTAATCCCAGCAGTGCAGATTTAGAGGTAGGCATGAGACTTTGAGGCCAGCTTGGTCTACAGAGTGAGTTCCAGATCAGCCAAGCCTACACAGAGAAACTCTCTCTGGAAAAAAAAAAAGCAAAAAAGTTGGTTCTTAAAGAAAAGGAAGATTGACAAACTTTTATTCACACTAACCAAAATAAAGAGAAAGAAGTCCCAAATGAACAAAATTGGGGAGAAAAAGAAACGATTAAAAGAGATACCTATGAAGTTCAAAGGATCATTTGGTCAGACATTGAAAATATATATTCAAACAAATTGGAAAGTCTAGAAGAAAATGACAAATTTCTAGATACATACAATATACCAAAATTCAAGCAAGAAACTATTACCAAGTTAAATAGATCTATAAATGCAATGAAATTAAAAGCATCAAACAGACGTCTCCCAGTTGGAATAAGAGCAAGATCCATGTGGATTCACTGCTAAATTACACCAAACTTTTAAAGAAAAACTAATATTAATATTCTCTAAAATATTTTGTAAAATAGAAAATGAATAAAATGCTACTAATTTTATAAAGCCATCATTACTCTAATACCCAAACTGGATCAGCGCACTATATGAAAAGACTGTCATACACATCTATAAATGGACAAAATGCCAAAAATATTTTACTGTGGGCATCTAACCCCAATTGCTACATCTACAAAGAAACTCTCACACTTAAGTCTCAGGAAACATGATGGAAGAGGGACAATAAAGATTGTAAGAGCCAAAGGATCAAAATATCTGTTGTAAAAGTATCTTCTAGATATGACAAGGAAGCTGGACCCATCTTAATATGGTTGCCTAAACAAGACCTGCATAGCAACACCAGTGAGCATGTCAATGTGTATATGGAAAATTTGGGGAGGTACCCAAACCTAGATGCAGAGCTACAGGCAGTCAGAAATGGGGCATCAGTTTTCTCTGGCAATGTGGCTCTTGATAGATTACACAAGCCCAAGTGGTCATCTCTATAAATATATGTACATATGATCATCAGTGAATACTTTCCTCCCTGGAGTTTGTGTGTATGTGTATGTATGTAGCAATTATAGAAAAAGAGGGAATTTGAGAGGGAGTATGGGGGCACAAGAGGAGTGAGTGGGAGGAGAGAATAGGGTATAAATTACGTAAGTGAAGTACTCATGTATGCAATTCCTTTAAAGTTTTGGATTTAAAAAGTTTTAGGCCAATCATTATGGATGTAGAAATTTTCAGTAAAATATTGTAAACTGAGCTCAACTGCTTACCAAATCTGCAGACTAATTTCTCCAATGAATGTACATGCAAATTTGTTCAATTCTTAGAAATCTCTTAAACATATTTAGATAAAATAGCAGGCTACAAAAATCACCATATGAAAATAAATAGCTTTTCTATATATCAATAAAAGTTCTGAGAAAGAAATCAAGAAAACAATCCACACACAACAACCTCCAAAAGTAAAATACCAAGGATTAAACCTAGCCACAGGAGTGAAAGATTGCTCCAATTAATTTGTTAAAGAATACAGAAGAAACTAAAAAAGGTCCATGTTCACACACCGACAGAATCATGCAAATGGCTACATGTTACCAAGAGCATCTACAGGTTCAATTAATTGGAATCTAAAAACCATTTCAAAGTGGATCAAAGAGCTCAATGTAAGGCCTAAAATTCTGAAACTTTAAGAGAAATGTGGTAGAAATACTTCAATATATAGACATAAAACAAGGGTTTCTAAAAATGATTGTATAAGCAAATTCAAGAAATGGTAATGGGATTATATAATATTTAAAAGCTTGTGAAGGGGACAGAAAATAATTAATTGAGAACTTACCAAAAAGTGGCAGAAATATATTTACTTGCTATATATAAAACAAATGATTAATATCTAGAATATAGAGAGAACATTAAAAATCTAAATGCTAAATAAATAAACAATCCATCAAAATAGATGTCTTAGTTAGGGGTTTACTGCTGTGAACAGACCCAATGACCAAGGCAACTTCTATAAAGGACAACATATAATTAGTGCTGGCTTACAGGTTCAGAGGTTCAATCCATTATCATCAAGGCAGGAAGCATGGCAGCATCCAAGCAGGCATGGCATTGTAGGAGCTAATGGTTCTACATCTTCATCTGGAGGCAAATAGGAGAAGACAGGCTTCCGGGCAGCTAGGATGAGGGTCTTAAAGCCACAGTGACACACTTCCTCCAACTGTGGTGGTGGGCTTGGAGACCCTCCTCCTAGCCATGTGTCAGCCAATCTTCTCCTGTCTGCCTTCAGATGAAGATGTAGAACTCTCAGCTCCTCCAACACCATNCCTGCCTATACGCTGCCATGTTTCTCATCATGATAATGATGGACTGAAGCTCTGTACCTGTAAACCAGCCCCAATTAAATGCTGTCCTTTATAGGTGTTGCATTAGTCATTATGTCTCTTCATAGAAATAGAAGCCCTAAGATAGTCCAAATAGCATAAGGTTTGACTTTCCCTGAGCAGAAAGGAATTCTTTCAGTACCTGGCTTTAAGATTCAAGCTGCTACAACTTTTCCAAAAGTTTTTATCTTGTCAGTCTCACAGAAGATTGAATTTATAACGTTTTCATAATTGTGAGTAAATTTCTTAAAATAAATGTCACACACACACGCACGCACACACACACACGCACACACACACACACAAGCACACACTGTAGGCTATTTTCTTTCTCTGGAAAATCCTAATATAATCTACTTGGGAGATATTAAATCCAAGACTCACAGACTCCGATTAATATTTCCAGTATTGGCACTTAAGGACCTGTCATCTCTGACATGAAGAAACTCCTCAAAATAACATTCCTGTGTCCCAGTACTCCAACTTTGTGTAGTATAACTATGGGTTGATACTAAATAAAGATGACAAACCCAAAAAGGTTGCTCTCAAAGTGTCTGTCACTTCTTTTCAGGAATTTTTTTTAAAGGAAATCCCCAGAGACCCTTTGATATAGTTGCAAAGAAATTAAAATTTTAACCATAAATTGTACCTTGTGACTGACAGATGGAAAAGATAGCTTACTAACCTATTTTGAGAAAGTAGAATCCAGCTTTTGGTTTTTGGTTTCATGCAAAAGATGCTGGCTGATGCTATGGAGATTGAAGATTCTGTTCTTTCTAGCTCTGTGATTTGGGAATCACTTATGAAGTCAAATGTTTAGGATACTATATAGAATGAAAAGCCACCCAAACCACTCCAACTTGAGTCTTCCCCATGTGAAGATGATACAGTTATATGAATAAAAAGTCCCCCCCCAAATAAAAAAAACAAAACAAACAAAACAAAACAAAACAAAAAGCCAAGCAGTGATGACACATGCCTTTAATCCCAGCACTTGGGAGGCAGAGACAGGCAGATTTCTGAGTTCAAGGCCAGCTTGGTTTACAGAGTTCCAGGACAGCCAGGGCTACACAGAGAAACCCTGTGTTGGGGTCTCCCACCTCCACTAACCACTCTCCCTCTAAACATTATATTGCACCCCCTACAGGCGCACAGAATTGCTACTGAGAAGACTTCCCCAGATCTCCCAGAATGCAGAGTCGTCAGACCGCCCTACGTCGTCTCCGCCCATGATCCTCGGACCCGCCTACCAGATACTCATCTCTGCTCATGATCGGACCATGCGGGAGTTTCAAGGGGACTCAAGGGCAGGCTAAAAATCCTTCCTTGTATTTAAAAAAGTCCGATTAATAAAAATCATGCTCTGATCAGCAGACCGACAAGGCATTCATTTTTCCTTTCGTAGCCCTATCTTCTTTCAGGATGTTCAAGCTCTTCAGTACAAACCCAGTCCAAAGTGTTTGTGTGCATGCAGAAATGCACAACCCTGTCTTGAAAAAAACCCAAAACCCAAAACCCCAAAACAAAACAAACAAACAAAAAAAAAACAGAGTCAATGATTCCTACATTCTTAAGACTGGAACAGATGAGCTTTAAAGTTTAAAGAAGCCGTAATATATGGAGAAGTTCCCATATTCCCTGAAATTATCTTTATCTGTGTGTATAAGGTATATAGGAAGCAAATATTTTAGATAAGGGAGATTCATCTGCATTTTACAAATAAGGAAACATTTCAAAACAAGACAACTTGCTCAGTGCTTCACAGCTACTTAACAAAGTGCTTCCTTTGTTGGGAAAGCATTATTTTTGGGACAGGGAGAAAGTCACAAGCTGTCCTTCCCGACTGCAGTTAATAAATCTTCCTCTATTCTTATTTCTTGGCAATACATGGTTTTTGCCTTACTGTCACCAAGACGCTAACCTGTTATATTCACATTTGCTGTAATAATTGAAACCCTAATTTTCATGCAAGAGCATATGAACTATAAATACATGTAGCTATAAATTTTAATATCACAAAGTTAAATTGCATATAGAAACTTCTAGAAGTTATGAAACTAAAAAAGAATACTAAAGACAAATCGGGAGGATTCTAGGAACTCTGAGGGAAAGTTACTATTTTCATTTCAAGTCTGAAATGAGCAGTTTGCTTATTTTAGTTACTCAGGAAGAAAACTACATCCGGGCTAGAGAGATGTCTCAGTGGTTAAGATCACTTACTGCTCTTATAGGGCTCTTGAGTTCAAATGTCAGTAACCACATGGTGGCTTACAACCATCTATAATGAGATCTGATGCCCACTTCTGGTGTGTCTGAAGACAGCTACAGTGTATTTATGTATAATAAATAAATAGATAGATTATAGATAGATAGATAGATAGATAGATAGATAGATAGATAGATAGATCTCAAAAATGAAAATTGCATCCTTTTCAGTTTGGCAAGGCAGATGGGCTAGGGGAAACTAGGGGAAAGGGAAGGTAACAAACATTCCTAATACCCTCCCTCATTCCAAGCAAATTGCATGCACTCCCTGTGATAAACTTCATAAATATGAGATGAAGAACTTTTTTTTTTCATTTTATAGAAAAAGACACGGAGAGGCAATGAGCTCTGTGCTGGTACATAGCAAGTACATAGCAAGGCATGCTCCAGATGACCATTGCCTGGTTCCAAAACCTATGGGACCTTGTTTTGCTCCCTTGCCTGTAAAAGGCATCCGTAATGGCCATGACCCCCAAGCTCAGCAATGCCTGCTACCATAGAAAGCTTTGTTTGTAAATAAATAACCATCCTTCAGTATTCATGTACTATTGACTCCAGGACCCGTATGAATACCAAAAAATAGTAGATGTGTAAGTCTCTCATACAAAATGGCATGATACTTTCATATGACATAGACATATTCTCTTATACACTTTAAATCATCTCTACATGTATATAATACCACTTACAGTGGAAATTCTATGTATATCACCAGAATCCCATATTGGTAAGGGAATAATGGCAAGGAAAGAAAATCTGGGCAAGTTCTATACAGAAACCATCTATACTCCCCATCTGCAGTCAGTTGAATCCACAGCTTCAGTACTTATGGCTACAGGTAGCTGACTTTAGCTATAACCAACTCTTCACTCCTCCTTTTGCTCTTCCATCTCTTTTGCAACCTCTATCATTTTTTGTGTCCCTTGTATTCACATTGTTTTCTTGAAGTATAAACCATATTCAATCTCCACCCTTGGAAGGTGTTCTGCTTTTAAAGTTGGAGGTAGAAATTAGGTGAGGAAGTAAAGAAACAAATGTCAAAGCTCAGAATTTGAAGGCTATCAAGCAGTTCCAGATGGGTATGTTAAGGCTAATACAGGCAGAGTATCTACTCATGGATCAGTTCATTACAAAGGGGAAGAGGTACTATTATAATGTAACTGCCTTAAGCAATGAGGTACACTAATGTTACTTCTGGACCAGATAGCAGATGTCAGCTACAGCTATAAGTGAACTTTGCTAAAAGCCGTCTGGATCAAATTATATAGAATAAACATAGAAACATAGATTATAGAATGTATTTTTATACCACTTGTATATACTATTAAAATGTCAGTGGTGGGAAAAATAAGACATCTTGAGAACTCTTTCATATTGAGGTAATTGCAATGCAAGATCCTTGGAATGCTCATCTAGTGTACTGTCTGGTTTTGTGTCACCTTGACACAAGCTGGAGTTATCACAGAATATGGACCTTCAGTTGAGAAAATGCCTCCATGAGCTCCAGCTGTAAGGCATTTTCTCAATTAAAGACCTCTCAATGGGGGAGGTAGTCTTGGGTTGTATAAGAAAGCAAGCTGAGCAAGCCAGGGGAAGTAAGCCAGTAAATAACACCCCCCCCCCATGACCTCTGCATCAACTCCTGCTCCCTGCCCTGTGTGAGTTCCAGTCCTGACTTCCTTTGGTGATGAACAGCAGTGTGGAAGGGTAAGCTGAATAAGCTCTTTCCTCCCCAACTTGCTTCTTGGTCATAATATTTTATGCAGGAATAGAAACCCTGACTAAGACATCTAGAAAGCACAACTATAAACAATATTAGATAAAGGTCCATATCTAAAATAGAAATTTGAACATACACTATTTTAATTTCCTAGAGACTCTATAATGAAGTACCAAACACTAGATGGCTTAAAAGAATAAAAAGAAAAATTATCATTTCACAGTTCCAGAGGCCTGAAGTCCAGAATTATGTGTGGAGAGGACCACACTTTCTATAAAATCCACAGAACAATCTTCTCTTGCCTCTTTCTGGCTTCCAGTGGGTTGCCAGAAATCTTTGACCCCCCCCCCTTTTATACCTCATCACTCAAAGTCTCTACTTCTGTGGCTATATGGCATTATCCCTACACAGCTATATCTTCATACGATCATTTCCTTATTAGAAAACCAGCAATTTGTAACTGAGGACAAGTATGTCATCATCTTAATTACATCAGTAATGACCATATTTCCGAACACAGTCAAATTCTAATGTACTGGAGACTAGGATGGAAAGGAGATATGATAATATAACAGATTATATAATGACATATATTAGAATTCTGTCAATGCTACATTTCCTAAGTTGATAACGGTGTGTGACTATACAGAAAAAAAGTTTTTATTTTTATGCCATACTATTAAAGTATTTGCACAAAATGTGACATGACCTTTGCAACTAACTATGAGAAAATGTCACAAAATCTTAACAATGGGTAAATGTACTTATGGGTGTCCATCAACATACCCATTGGAACTCCCTATTCATTTGACAACTTTCCAAAGAGTTTTTATAAATCAAGAGATATTTTTAAAAACCAAGGAAGAAACCTGGTTTATACTATTCTATAGAAGAGGCTATATAGTACACACTTACCTAACCATACAATGGCCTGTTTTCCATCCACAATACAACAAATAAAAGGAGGGAGAACCATTTCAAAAGGCTGTGATGCTCAACCTTCTGTAGAATGAGCATCTTATGGAAGGTGATATTTTTCCTCTGTGCCCAGTTACTATTTGGTACCATTGGGTATCTACTGTACATGTCTCTTCTTGAGATTTTCCTGAATGCATCTTTTGTTACTTCTCTTCATTTTCTGTAAAAAATTATCTCCACCCAGTCTATCATTTACCTTCCTCTATCAATGTTGTCTAAAGCATGAAAGATGCTGGCAAGCATCTTCTGCTTCTAGTAAGCTCACATGGAAAGAGAAAATTAGTGGAGCTATTAGGAATTTGCTTTTGAATATAAGAAAGGACTTTGAATATTCTCTCCCCAACCTATCAGTCACAGTTAAAAATAAGCAGGACTGTACATAGTAACACATGCTTTAATCTCAGCACTAACAAGGTAGATCTCTATCAATTTAAAGCCATCCTGATCTACGTAGTGAGTTCCAGAGCAGTCAGAACTATGTAATGAGACCCTGCATCAAAAACAAATAAACAAAAAATTACAGTAATGCCCTATTGCTGAAGACAGCACCTATACAACTTACTGAACATGGAGAAGTTTTGCAGCTGCCTAGATAAAGTCTTCAGCCCTTCAGACTAATGGTCATAGTACTGGAAGATATCCTACATTCTAGCAAAGAATAAAGATTAAGTCCACTATGTTCATAGCAGCTTTATTTATAATAGCCAGGAGCTGAAAAGAACCCAGATATCCTTCAACAGAGGAATGGATAGAGAAAATGCAGAATACTTACACAATTAAAAACAAGGAATTCATGAAATTCCCAGACAAATGGATGGAACTAGAAAATATTTCCTGAGTGAGATACCTCAGTCACAAAAGAACACGCATAGTATGTACTCACTAATAAGTGAATATTAGCCCAAAAGCTCAGACTGCCTACAATATAATTCACACGCCATATGAAACTTAAGAAAAACAAAGATAAAAGTATGGAGGATGCTTCAGTCCTTCATAGAAGGGGGAACAAAATATTCACAGGAGGAAATATAGGGGGAAAGTATGAAGCAAAGACTGAAGGAATGAGCACCCAGAAATTGCCCCACCTGGGGATCCATCCCATATACAGACACCAAACCCAGAAACTATTGTGGATACTAAGAAGTTCTTGCTGACAGGAGCCCTATCTAACAGTCTCATAAGAGGCTCTGCCAGAGCCTGACAAATACAGATGTGGATGCTCACAGCCAACCATCTGACTGAGCATGGGGGTCCCAATGGAGGAATTAGAGAAAGGACTGGAGGAGCTGAAGGGGTTTGCAACCCCACAGGAAGAACAACATTATCATCCAACCAGACTCCCCTTCACCAGGGCTCCCAAGGACTAAACTAAAGAGTACATATGGAGGGCCCCATGGCTCCAGCTGCATATGTAGAAGAGAATGGACTTATCTCCATCAATGGGAGGAGAAGTCCATAGTCCTATGAAGGCTTGATGCCCCAGTGTAGGGGAATGCCAGGATGGTGAGGTGGGAGTGGGTGGGTGGGTCCTGGAGTGCCCTTATAGAAAGAGGGAGAGGAGGATAGAATAGGGGGTTTTTGGAGGGGAAACCAGAAAAGAGGGTAACATTTGAAACAAAAATAAATAAAATATCCAATTTAAAAATGAAAGAAAGATGAACACCAACCCATCTACAAACCCTTTGACCTACAAAGGTGACCTGCCTGAAAGCTACACTGTTGCAATAGTAGTTCAAAGCCTGTAGGAGTAACCAAGATCTGATTTGACTTAAGGCTCATTCCATGAAGTGGAATCCATACATGAGAACATGAGACAAGATAGCTTAGGGGCCTAGAGTAAAAACAAATACCACTAGTCTTTAAAAACTAAGTAACAATAAAATGACTACTTATGACACTCTGATATGCTCACAGATCAGTGAATTGCTCAGCCATCATCAGAAAAGATTCTTCACGCAGCAGATAAAAACAGAAACCCCAGAGAACAGTCTGTGCAGGTGAGAGTGCAGACTGCAGAAGCGACACATAGCATCTGGGACAGGCAGAAGCAACACCGCTTCTGGGACAGACCACATTTTGGGCTCCAGACATCCGGGCACCTTTCCCCACCAAAGGAGAGTTAGCCACCTGGGACGGCTCTGACCTCCAGAGCAGGTGAGAAAGACAGCTTGTGTCCCTGGTCACTCTGAGACCAGTCTGTGCAGGTGATCATGCAGACTGCAGAGGTAACACATTTTCTGGGAAAGGCCCTGTTTCAGGCCTTCATCTTCAGCCAGGAGGCAGGTCTGAATGCCAGATTTCTGTGTACCTTCCCTGCAAGAGGAGAGCTTGCCTGCAGAGAGTACTCTGACCACTGAGACTCAGGAGAGAGCTGGACTCCCAGGACTGGTGACAGAGGCTAACAGAATCACAGGAGGAACAAGCTCCAACCAGAGACAACTATAACAACTAA
>NC_034613.1:11200598-11206818 GCF_900095145.1 Mus pahari | reverse complement strand
ACTCTGGAAGTTAGTCTGGTGGTTCCTCAGAAAGTTGGACATAGTACTACTGGAAGATTCAGCTACAGCTCTCCTGGGTATATACCCAGAAGATGTTCTAACTGGTAATAAGGAAACATGCTCCACTATCTTCAGAGCAGCCTTATTTATAATAGCCAGAATCTGGAAAGAACCCAGATGTCCCTCAACAGAGGAATGGATACAGAAAATGTAGTACATTTACACAACAGAGTACTNTTCAGCTATTAAAAACAATGAATTTATTAAATTCTTGGGCAAATAGATATATCTGGAGGATATCATCCTGTGTGAGGTAACCCAATTACAAAAGAAGATACTTGATATGTACTCACTGACAAGTGGATATTAGCCCAGAAACTTACAATATCCAAGATACAATTTGCAAAACACAAGAAAATCAAGAACAAGGAAGACCAAAGTGTGGACACTTCATTCCTCCTTAGAATAGGGAACAAAATACCTATGGAAGGAGTTACAGAGACAAAGTGTAGAGCTAAGACAAAAGGATGGACTCTCCAGAGACTACCCCATCCGGGAATCCATCCCATCATCAGCCACCAAACCCAGATACTATTGCACATTCCAGCAAGATTCTGCCGAAGGGTCCCTGATATAGTGGACTNTTGTGAGGCTATGCCAGTGCCTGGCAAACACAGAAGTGGATGCTCACAGTCAGCTATTGGTTGGAACACAGGGCCCCCAATGCAGGAGCTAGAGAAAGTACCCAAAGAACTGAAGGGTTCTGCAACCCTCTAGGTGGAACAACAATATGTACTAACCAGTACCCCCTGAGATCATGTCTCTAGCTGCATATGTAGCAGAAGATGGCCAAATCAGCCATCATTGGGAAGAGAGGTCCCTTGGTCTTGTAAACTTTATATGACCCAGCACAGGGGAATGCCCGGGCAACAAGTGGGAGTAGGGGGGTAGGGGAGCAGTGTGGGGGTTGGATATATGGAACTTTCAGGATATCAATTGAAATGTAAATAAAGAAAATATCTAAAATAGTAAAAAATAAAAACAGAGACCCACAGCCAGACTGGGAAGATAATGAGAAACCTTTCAATACTTTGCCCTAAATGTGACGTCTCCATCAAATCCCATACAAGAGAAGTCAATATTAGGATTAGAGGCAATGGAGAACACCAAGAAAATAAGGCCCTTTAAATCAATATGATTGACATACATGAAGTCTCAGAGCACGAGGCAGCATGAGTTTACAACAGTTGAGTTGAGGTCCTAGAACTGAAAGAATTAGTAGATGCTCCTCATTTCTTTCCCAGAAGCAATATCCAAGAGATAAACACTTGCAAATGAAAATTAGTTTTCTCAGCTGGGTGTGGTGGTGCATGCCTTTAATCTCAGCACTCGGGAGGCAGAGGCAGGTGGATTTCTGAGTTCGAGGCCAGCCTGATCTACAAAGTGAGTTCCAGGACAGCCAAGACTATAAAGAGAAACCCTGTCTCAAAAATCAAAAAACAAACAAACAAACAAACAAAAAGAAAACAAATTAGTTTTCTCAATGGGAGTCTTACTGAAAAATAAACTACTACTAATAGTAGGCTGAATGCCCAGCAGTAGATATCCAATAGAAAATAAGCTTTGGAGGTTCTATGTTTTGTGATGTTTGGGAGAATTTATTAACCTTTGGATATATAAAAATTGTTTCATATAAAATGAAGAATGTGTAACTTTATTTTTCTAAATATTGAAAACATTGGGACTTTCAAATAGTTTATGTTACATGTTCTGAGGGCACACACTGCCTACCTGTTTTAGCTAGGGTTTGTTTCATTGCTGGAAGAGACACTATAGACAAGACAACTCTTAAAAAGGACAACAATTAATTGGTGCTGGCTTATAGGTTCAGAGCTTTAGTCCAATATCATCATGGCTGGAAGCATGGCAGCATCTAGGCAGGCATGGTACTGGAGAAGGACGTGAGAGCTCTATATCTTGATCCAAAGGAATCCAGGAGAGAACTCACTTCAGAAGACAAACAAAAGGAGGATCTCAGAAAGCCCACCCCCAGAGTGACAAACTCCCTCCAACAAGGCCAAACCTATTCCACCAAGGCCACACCTCCTGATAGTGTTACTTCCCTGGGCCAAGCATGTTCAAACCACCACATGATCTCAATAGTATATTATTTTGTATTTCCCTGAAAGCATCCATCCAGATGTAAATTCCCTAGGCAAGTGACCAGGGATTTCTGTTTAGGAAAAATCCCTCAGGTGCTTGACTCTTAAATCAAGGAGGTTGCAAGTCTTTCCGTGTATTCTTTATAGAGACATTCTGGGACTTGAGTGACATGTAAAGATATATCATCTCTCCAGATATGAGATAGGCACAAACCAAAGGGCCCTGATCTTGGAAGCATTAGCTAGGAAAATCTTGCCTATTTTTTCTGTTACAACTACAGATGAAAGTTATCAAGATCCTAAGCCTATGTCACAGAGCACTGGAAAATTCATCAAACACAATTCTTGAGGCCAAGTTGAAAGAGTAGAATGAGAAAAGAAAGAGGATCTTCTTTAAGAAGGTTCAGCAGGTAAAAGTACTTGTTATGTGAGCTTGAATACCAGATTTTGATCCCCAGAACTCACATAAATGTCAGATATGATGGCATATAACTGAAATCCAAGCATTCCTGTGGTGAGATAGGAGGTAGAGACAAGACTATTCAGCTAGAAGTTTACAGACCAGCTATCCTGGAGTATACTGCACAGCAGAAATAAGAAATCTGCTGTCAAAGCAAGGTGAGAAGCAAGAACCAACTTCCAAAATGTTCTCTACTCCCATCACATGAGTTGTAGCATGTGTGTGACCATATGCACACACTCTCACACATAATGTATTAATCAATCAATCAATCAATCAATTAATCAATCAAAATATCAAGGAATGCCTTGTGCCAGATCTGTAAGAGAGGCTAGTGCATGAGAACAAGCCAGTAGAGATATCTACTAAACATTTGAGATTAGATGTTTTGTCCTATCAAGTTCACATAAGGGAACCTGTTTGAATGGGCTCTGGGAGAGTATTGCCATAGACCGAGAACCAAAGGACCATGCTGAATTAGCGTCTGTCAGGTTTGTCCCACATGCTCCTAGGAGTCCAGTACCAAAAGCACAAGATGGAGCCAGGGCAATATTCCCTGGGATGGGAGTTAGTCTGCATTCTTATTGATAAATTGACTCATCCAACTCAGCTGAAATCAGAGATTAAAGAATATATATTTGGAGACTCTAAGTAGCAAACACTAGCTTTTTGGCTGTGTCATGTGTGTCTGTCTGCTCATTCTACAAGAGGCATTTGGAGTGTCTTCCTTGAACCTGACATAGGTGAAATACAGTTCCTTTGAAATCACTTGAAGACTTGTGAAAAATTTACTCTCTGAGTGAGACTCTGAGAATGCTGATCCTAGACCGCTAGCTCGTGGTCATTCTGGTCACATCCTTCCATTCATCACCCATGATTACTGGCTTTTGAGGTCAAACAATAGAAAAGGAAGTTGATGGGATGGGGAGATAAGAGACACTTTTAGAAAGAATGCCATGGCAACAGTAACCATGGAAAGGAAGGAGAGCAGAGGCATGCAAACCACAATGAAAAAGACAAGTGTCCATATGTGGATAAATCAGCTACCTCTAACCTCTGGATCTTACATCATCAGCACTGGACCCTCAAACTTTGTGTGAGTGTGGAAAAAACACCTAATAACCAGGAATGAGCTGAAAAGGTCAAAAGAAGTACAAATGCAGTTTTAAGAATGTGTTGTGGTTTATAGTCACATTTATTTAATATCTTAATATTTCCTTCTTAGGGCACAGAATATGAACAAGAATTTTCATGTGAGTGATTGTTTTGGGAGTGTTCTTAGGAAAGTAGGTCAAAAAAAAATAAAGCAGAATGGACTAGAATTCCATGGACCTGGCAGGAATGTGGGCTCAATGAGTGACTATCTTCAGTCTAGTCACAGAGGAAGCTCTGAAACAAACATGGTACCACAAAGTCAGCCCTAACCTGAGACAAGTCTACCTTTGTACCTTCTTATGGGTCATCCATTAGCTGGTATTTGAAGGACAAATCTCTACATAAAGTGGCACCTGAGATTTGCCATCAGCTAAGAAAATGAGTATGGGAGGAAGCTAAAGCAGGGCTAAGAAAAGCTCCAGTTCATCCACAGTTCTCTCCTGCCTAATATACCTCAAATGGCAAAAGATAACAAGGTATGGTTACCACTGTACTAATAAAGAAAATGGGTGAAGGTTATGGTGAAATTGAGACCCTCATTCATTTGTAGGGATGCAAAATGGTAGTCGCCTAGGAAGACCTCTTGGCATCTCTTCCTTAAAAGTTTAATGTGGAAATTCTTTTCACTGTACATTCACCTTGTGTACCCATCATCATCATCATCATCATCATCATCATCATCATCATCACCATCGTCGTCATCATCATCATCATCATCATCATCATCATCATCATCATCACCATCGTCATCATCATCATCATCATCATCATCATCATCATCAGTTTTTCAAGACAGGGTTTCACTGTGTAGCCCTGGCTGTCCTGGAACACTCTCTGTAGAACAGACTGGCCTTGAACTCTGCCTGCCTCTGCCTCCTGAATACTGGGATTAAAGTACCACCACTACCTGGCATAACCCTCAGTGATCTTAAGGAATTCATATCTTTGCAGCCTACTTCAGTCATTCTTCTGGGCCTCTGAAATGTTTTTACAAGTAGAAGACCTTTCTGGATTAGTAGATTAAAGTGAGGTAGCAAAGTGACTTGGTTATCACATAACAAACTGCATCATTGACTGACCAAATGTGGCACACTAATAGGAATTCCGAAATAGGATGCTGTTGGAACTCAGAGATTTTGACTAATGAGATAAAAACACAGATGGTTTTTTTAAAAGAGTAGACTATCTAGATTATCAAAGCTAAGAATTGCAGTACACACCTCTTATCCCAGTTCATGGGAGGCAGAGGCAGGAGGACCAGTAGTTCAAAGTCATTCTCTCCTATATATTGAGGTTGAGGTCATCAATTGATATGTGAGACACTGTCTCAAGAAAATGATGAACAAAAACTACTTTGTAAAACAGGAAGAGATTCCCAACTGTATCATAGTCAATGATGTCTAAAGGAAATATGGTGTACACAGTCACCATCGTGAGAACAACAAAAAAGAGAGTCAGGGTGAAAGCTGACAGGAAAGGGCATTGTGATCCATAAACATACCAACTGGGGCATGAAGTAGGTTCATTATTGTGATACGATAGGGGCATCTGTAGAAGGTGATGGTAGCCAGGATTTAATAAAGTCACCCAGCACCTCCCCTCCTCCCTTGCCTCTCACCCAGAAATCATTTGTTTCACTAATCAGTGAAAAAAAAACAATATCTAGAGCTCTCATTATAATGCCATTTTGATAGAGCATAAAAGAAGCATGGCCCCTGTTGAATAAATTTATTCAAAATCAATGCTTTGCCCCTTTGATTCCTAGGATATAAAAATGAGATCAGATTTCTGGATGTTGTTATTTAGTCACCATAACAGTAATTTTAAAAATCTCTATTTACCTCTGTTAAAATGCCTTGGGAGAAGTTGCTTCAGTCTATGGAATGTTTCTTTAATTTGGAGAGACGCTATCACATTACATTGCCTGGGTAGCTTACAATTGGAGGTATTTTCCTGAGTCTTTATGAGAAAGAAGTAAATAATTAAAAGGAAAGCTTATTTCATTGACTTTTTCTTATAAGGCTATTGTGAGCATCTGGAAGCAGCTGGATGTTAGGCCTACCCAACGGCACAAACATCTGTAGCCATATCTGTTGTGCTGCAGGTACTGGCTTCTAGAAAGTACAAGCCATGTCTTTTACAACTTTTTATCCCCCGGGATGAGAACATTTTTTTGACACAGAGCAGACATTCATTAATAACTTTTGGATAAATAAAGGATGAATAAATGAGGGAATGAACGAATGGAGAGGTTCATGAGCAAGAGGTACTTTATCATTGGCTCAAGAAAGCAAAGACAGAAATTGAATGTTTTGAAAAGATGGTCATCCTTGAAGTGGTTCAAACACCAAAATCTCTAAGTAAATAGGTTTTATTTTGTTATTCACCTCTCCACACAAACTGAATCACCTCTTTCTCTGTTTCTCTGTCTTTCTGTCTCTCT
>NC_034613.1:11188964-11200559 GCF_900095145.1 Mus pahari | reverse complement strand
TCTCTCTGTCTCTCTCTCTCTGTCTCTCTCTCTCTCTGGATCTCTCTGTAGGTTTCTCTCTGTGGGTCTGTGTGTTTCTCTCTGTGTCTCTGTGTCTCTGTCTGTCTTTCCCTGTCTGTCAGTCTGTCTGTCTCTGTCTCTATCTCTCTGTCTCTCTCTATCTCTCTCTGTCTGTCTGTCTGTCTCTGTCTCTGTCTGTCTCTCTCTGACTCTCCCTCTCCTCTCTCTGACTCTCTCTCTCCTCCTCTCTCTCTCTCTCTCCTCTCTCTCTCTCTCTCTCCTTAGTGTATTGAAATGAAACATGATCTCATGCTTTCTCTACCAAAATGATAATGGATTGTATCCCCTATGAAAGTATAAGCCAGGGCTGGAGAGATGGCTCAGCAGTTATGAGCACTGACTACTCTTCCAGAGGTCCTGAGTTGAATTTCCAGCAACCACACGGTGGCTCACAATTTATAATGTGATCTGATGGACTCTTCTAGTGTGTGTCTGAAGACAGCTGCAGTGTATTCATATAAATACAAAATAAATAAATCTTTTAAAAAAGAAGAAAGTATAAGCCTAAATAAACCTTTTCTCCTCTAAATTTCTTTTTTTGAGGGTGGGTATTCTATCATAGAGACAGTAAGGTAACTAATACGCTGAATTAGGCCTGTGATTGTCTTATACCTGTATCACAAGTAGCTGAAATTATAAGCCTATGTCATTACACCTAGATCCAAAATTCTTTCTCCTTTGGGAAACTTTTTATTTTAAGGCCTTTAGCTGATTGAATGAGGCCATTCACATCATGAAGCCTAGGCTCTTTAATTGAGGCCAACTTGTTTAAACACTAACAACATGGGCAAAAGATGCTCATGAAACATCTGGGCTAATGATTTACCCTGCTACTACTGGTGACCACAAACCTAGCCAAGTTGACATATAATGTTAATCAACACAGTGAGGTTGATATAAAATGTTAATCATGTGTTAAATATGTACCTGTTCAATATTTTTTTGTTTGTTTACCATTGTATTGACTGTTGGGAAACACGATGGAGAAGCATAAGTACTCTCCATATGTTACCTATGGATCCCTGGTAAATGAAAGTATAGCAGAGTAAGGGCCCAGTTTCATGCCTCATGCCACAGAGACACTAAGGGATAACACCATGCAGGAAATTCAAGGATGAGGAAAAAATGGGCATTCCAGATAGACAGAGACAGACAGAGAGACAGAGAAAGCAGCAAGGTGTGGCAAATTCAGGACTGTGAAGAAAAGACAGAGGGTGCTGCAGCTGCTAGGCCCAGGACTGCAATGCAAGTATGTGGAAAGAGGAGGAACAGACTCTGAAGAGGAAGAAGAGTCCCTCCTCTATCAAGTAATTTTTCCACATCACCAGACTGAAGGAACGGGACTTACTGAGCAAATGACTACTTTGTCAGTATGCATTTCTAATTCCAGAATGTTATTTTCCCTGTAGAAACTGTTATGTCCTGGTTCAGAGGGAAACCCAGGAGAACTCAAGAATTTCGAAGTCCACTGCAATTTGCATAAGACTCCTTTATTGTTGTAGTCTTTATTATAGTCTTGTCTGAGATTGCAAAACTCCCCACAGCATAGGTCCAGAGTGCGACCAGAGCTCAGGTGTTTTGGCACTTATATACAGCGTAGTTAGAAATTCTTTGAATACTTAAGAGTGACGTGGGGGAAGGCAGGGGAGGTAAGTCATAACTCAGACATGACACCATTTGGTAAGGTGGAATCGCAAGGCTGAGAGGGGGATTCTTACAACCTAAAGACTGTCTTTTGTGGGGCTATAAGGAACTAGTTTCATGGCCAGCCATAACCGTCTGTGACCTCTGATTACATCTTTTCTATGATTTAAGCACGGGACCCTAATCTCCTTTCCTCAAGGACAGGCACCAGCTGCACCTGGTTATCTGGGAGAGCGCTGGTCTCAGGGACGCCACTGAAGCTGGGGAGTTTTTGTCATTTGTCTTACTCAAGCTGGCACCCATGGCTCCTTGAGTCCTTTCGGAGTGGCCAGGGAGGAGGAAAGAACCCCTTCATTTGCTGCAAAGTGGGGAGCAGGGGGTGGGGAAAGCAGAGTTTCTGAGGGAAAATATAGAGGCAAGCCTCAAGCCTCACTACACTTCTGAGGGAAAATGCAGAGGCGAGCTTCAGAAGCAAGTGTCGCTGTGCTTGCTGTAGGAGAAAGTTTAGAAGAAAGGGGGACTTCTGTAGGAGAGTGCAGAAGCAAGCCTCCTGTGCACCTCAGAACTAAACAGAAAAGACTCATAAAAAAAATAGCCTAAGAATTTTCTCCGGGGTATTTAAGATTTTCTTTCTTTCTTTCTTTCTTTCTTTCTTTCTTTCTTTCTTTCTTTCTTTCTTTCTTTCTTTCTTTCTTTCTTTCTTTCTTATTTTGAGGTTGAATTTCTTGTGTGTGACAAGAAAAAACAGTTCTTGTACACTTACAGAAGTGTGTGTGTGTGTGTGTGTGTGTGTGTGTGTGTGTTTATCCTGCTCAGTATTTGTCTCTCTGTTTTAAATGAAGAGCCCGGCCTTCTAGGAGGTTCAGGATGATAATTCTAGTTCTGCTTACCTTCCCATTTGACTCTGTGACAACACTAGAGTGTGGGACTCATCTTGGTTCACTTTGAGTCTCACATTAAGATACTTAACTACAACTTGGCTATAAGAGGAAGGGAACTCACTGGCCATATTTTGATATCTCTCTGGCAGACAAACTAGGCTCAGTTGCTCCCTCCCCGCCCCACATCTCAGCAGCCCATATACCATAGTTATACACAGATGTCTGGTCAGCGGCACGATAGGGAAAGGGGGAAAATGGGATTTTAATGGAGTTTGAAGTTGAGGCTTTGAGTCGAGGGTAAAGGGGTTTCACTTGGAAAGAGATGAGGGCATTTATTTTTCAGCTTTTTATTATGGGCATTTTTAAATTAACAAAAGCTGAAAAGAGTTGCATGCTGACTTCATGGACATTCCCTATCAGATCCTATATTTAACATGTTGCTGTATTGCCTTTATCTCATTTCTATATTTCTATCCATACTTCTATAATTTATCAATCCATCTTATTTTTTGGATGCATTTCAAAGTAAGCTATAGAAGACAGTTCACTTTTCCCTTAAACACTTCATTATGTATACTATTAACTGAGTTTTAGAAATCTAAATAACAAGAAAAGCTTGGAATTGACCCAACATATCATTATGGAATGCGAACATTATTCAACACAGCATGGTTGAAGGCAATTATTATAAAAAATAAATATAAGCCCTAGAAGGAAAAAATAAATGTCAATGCAGCTCATGATTGCAACTTGTTCTTTCTTTAAAGAGGTTATTTTAAAGTTTATCTTTATTTATTATATGTACATAGCTTAATTAGCACTAGTTAATGTGGATATTCACTTTTTTTTTTTGCTTTTTTACATGAAATTTTCATTGAATTTTTTTTTTCTACTGTGGTCATTCATCAGCAGTAAATAGACTTTTTTCTGGCAAGCATATGTGTATGTATATGTGTGTGTGTGTGTGTGTATATATATATATATATATATATATATATATATATACATATATATGTGTGTGTGTGTATTTATTTTTATATATTATATATTTTCACATGTATATATTATATATTATATGTATATTTTACTATAATTCATATGTAATAAAATATATAAATATAAAACATATATTTTATATTTATATATATTATTTATATATTATGTATTATATATGTATTTATATATACAATATATAGAGATTTGTATGCATAATATATATGGGGAAGAGAGAGGGGAAGAGAAAGATAGACCAAGAGAGACATTAATTAATTAATTTACAGATGAATGTTGCACTTGATGTAGTAACAACCACTAGAGAAAGATTTAAACTATACCCCTCCCTGTGACTTTCAGTGAATATACTTTCCTTCTCTTTTATGCTTACCTTTGTTTCTTCTTATTTCTTCTCATTCCATACTATAAACTTTATGGAAAGTATCTACTTTCCTCTCCTCCTCTTACTCAAAAATGTACTTCAAGCTAAATCACTTCATCATGACTTGACACATAGCCAACACTACCCAGTTTAGCTTGTAGACCCAAGGCAAATGAGATGCAATTTTGTTTCATAAATCATAAGCATCTCTCAAAGCTTTTATGAGGCCCATTCATCACAGCTGCTAGCCCTTCTCAGGGTAGAAACATTCCTCACATTTCAGTCATGATAATTAGCACAATCTATTCCATGACTGCTTAATAGAAGGCCCTATACTGGACAGTTGGTTGGTTTTATCCACTTAGTAGCTGTTTTGTAGACTATTTCTTAGGTGATAGGCACTGAACTCAGCTTCAAGTAAACATATGAAGCTGATAAGTTGAGTGCAGGATTATGGGATTGATCAGAATTATATGATGACTGAAATTGTAATTGGGACAAATGTTAATTTTTTTCTAACATTAGGTACTTGAAATGGATTAAACAAAGACTTTATGTAGCTCAGGAGAGTACCACAGTGAGGGGAGTCATCAAGGATAGCTTTCCTGTGAAAGAATGCGCTGACACTTGACTCATGAGTAAGGGTAGAAGGAAAAGAGGGGAAGTGTATTCCTAACAGAGAGAACAGAATGCCCAGAAACATTTGGTTAGAAAAGACATGACTAACATCAGACTAGCCTTCTTCACATATTTAGTGGGACATAGAAAGAAGGAATCTAGCTAAAAGATCCTTGTTGCCAGTGTTAAGGCTTTTTGTATTCAAAGAAAAAGTCACTGAAATATTTAGGCAAAGGGCACTGCCTGTAGGGCAAAACAGCAACCTACATACTTGGAAAAAATCTTAACAAACTCTACATCCAATAGAGGGCTAATATCCAATATATACAAAGAACTCACGAAGTTAGACCCCACAAAACCAAATAACACTATTAAAAATGGGGTACAGAGCTAAACAAAAAGTTCTCAACTGAGGAATCTCAAATCACTGAGAAGCACCTAAAAAAATGTTCAACATTCTTAGTCATCAAGGAAATACAAATCAAAACATCCATGAGATTCCACCTCACATCACTCAGAATGGCTAAGATCAAAAATGCAGGTGACAGCAGATGCCGGCTAGGATGTGGAGAGAGAAGAATAGTCATCCATTGCTTGTACAGCCACTCTGGAACTCAGTTTGGAGGTTCCTCAGAAAATTGGACAAAGTACTACCTGAGGACCCAAGTATACCATTACTGGGCATATATTCAAACGATGCTCCAACATATAACAAGGGTGCATACTACATTCACAGTGGCCTTATTTATAATTGCCAGAAGCTGGAAACAAGCCAGATATCACTCAGTGAATTAGTGGATACAAAAATGGTTGTACATTTACAAAATGGAGTATTACTCTGAAATACCCAACAAAAGAGGGATAGAACCTGTAGAGACCAAATCCAGTGCATAGGCACGGCCCCTGGTTGAGGGTTGGGACCACCAACACATCTCAAAAATTTTAACCCAGAATTGTTCTTTTCTGAAGGAAATGCATTGACAAAGAGTGGAGCAGAGATAAGGAAAGGCCATCCAGAGACTGCCTCACCTAGAGATTCATCTCATCTGCATATACCAAACCCAGACATCATTGTTAATGCCAAGTAGTGCTTGCTGACAGGAGCGTGGTGTAGCTGTCCCCTGAGAGGCTTTGCCAGAGCCTAACCAATACAGATGCAGAAGCTTACAGCCAACCATCTGACTAAGGACAGGGATCCAAATGAAGGAGTTAGAGAAAGGACTGAAGGAGCAGAAGGGGATTGCAACTCCATAGAAAGAACAACAACATCAACTAACCGGAACTCCAGAGCTCCCAGGGACTAAACCACCAACCAAAGAGTACACATGGAGGGATCCATGGTTCCAGCTGCATATGTAGCAGAGGACTGCCTTATCTGGCACCAACAAGAAGGGAGGTCCTTGGTACTGTGGAGACACAATATCCAGTGTAGGGTGATGCTAGGGCAGTGAGGCAGGAGTGGGGAGTAAGTGGGTGGGTAGGGGAACACCCTCATAGAAGCAGGGGAGGGGTAGTGAGGTGGGATAGGGGTTTCTGGAGGGGAAACTGGGAAGGGAGACAACATTAGAAATGCAAATAAATGACCAAAAATTTCAGTAGCACTTATATGTAAAAATCAAAGACAATGACAATGTATCTAAAATAATCAGGAACATAGTAGCATTATTATTATTGAAAAAATTAGCATCATTATTAAAATGCAAAATCTTAGAATTCAATGTAAAATAATTAGAAATGTTGACTTGAGATTGTCAAATATCTAAGTAGAAGTGTCATCAAGAACAATGGCAAACAATAGTCAAGTCATAGTCAATGTCTTTATTAAGAGACTCATTTTATTTATTTATAAATTTTCAGATGATATATTTTGAATATGTATTTTACTTCCACAACTTCTTCCAGATCCTCCCTAGCTCTCTACCCATTGAACTTTATGTTCTCTCTCTCTTTCAAAGAAAAGATAACAAAAATGATAAATAAAATTCCAACAAGACAAAAAATAAAAAGACAAAACAAAAATCGCACATTAAATATAATGTGGGGTTCATTTTGTGTTGGCCACATAATCCTGGACATTCTTGCAATTTTTATTGTGGTAAAATATACCATCTCTCCCGACACCTTTTAATTTTTAAAAGTCCATTTTACCATTGCAACTGTCCTATGCACAATCTAATGGCATTAAACACATTCTCAGCATTAGGCCACTGTCACCACTGTCTATTTCAAAGACTTTCATAGCCTAAGTAGAAATTTCATAACTCTTAAACAAAAGCTTATCAACTCTCCTCTTTTTAGCCTGTAGCTATCGCTTGTTACTTTTTATCTTAATTCACTTCTCGTAGATGCAATTTTCATCATCCTGTGCCCAGATTAACTTACTTCATACAGTATTCCAAGCTTCACTCATGCAAAGTGAAATTTCATTCCTCTTAAAGACTGAATGATATTCCACTGTATTGAAGCACCATAGTATGCTTACCCATTAATTATAGAAACAGAATGTTTACAACTTTTGAGTATTGTAAATAGTGTTCCGCAAACTTTGTAATAGAAGCATGTGAGTTTCTGATTTCAATGTCTTTATTACACAGACCTAAGAGAGCAATATATTAGTTATATGGTAATTCTCTTGTATCTTCCTGGAGATCCATTGAACTGCTTTGAACAGTGGCTCTACTATTTTGTGTTCCAACCAGAAATGTTTAACTTTGCCAATCAATCCAGTTTCTCTCCAATATTTAACGCTGTTATTATCGCCAGCATACAAAAATGGCAAAGTAGTGTCTCCTTTGGTCTTTGAGAAGAGGAGATGAATAAAGAATGTAAGAGATAGAAGATACAGAGAAGGAGCACAAAATGCCATTTTCTGGATATAATATGAGTATTACAATTACAATCTCTTAGCTGCTTGCCTACATTGGCCCTACACAGGTTTACCAATAGTCATGCATGGATAAGGGAGCAGCTTGCAGAGCCTTACTTTTTTCCTGCCGACCTACTACTGATAGGGGAGAGGTAGTTACATTCTTCAGATGTATTCCCACTGCTGAGCTCAACAGGTTTCACTGGACACTTACAAACCTATGGTCACAAAGATGGTCCTGGTTAAACTTACTTAGTAGGTCACAAAACAAAATAACACAAAATAAAATAAAAGGACATGAATGTGGGTCCTTATGTAGTTTGTTAAGTTGGAAATTTTGAAAGAAAAGGATGAATTTTTAGGTTCATCAAAACCAGCAATATTAAATGAAGCAATCAACAATTTAAAAAGGTACATGTTTAACAAGCACATTAAAACAGTAATAAAATTCTACCAACTAAAAATTCTAGGCCTAGATAGATTCATAGAAGAATTCTACTATACTTTCAAAGATCTTCAGCCAATTCTTCTTTTTTTAAATTAGATATTTTCTTTATTTACATTTCAAATGCTATCCCGAAAGTTCCCTGTACCCTCCCCCTGCCCCTGCTCCACTACCCACCCACTCCCACTTCTTGGCCCTGGTATTCCCCTGTGCTGGGTCATATAAAGTTTGCAAGACCAAGGGGCCTCTCTTCCCAATTCGTCTTAAATTACTTTTTTTAGTGAAAGAAACAGAATGGGCAGCTGGGTGTGGTGACGCACACCTTTAATCCCAGCACTTGGGAGGCAGAGGCAGGTGAATTTCTGAGTTCGAGGCCAGCCTGGTCTACAGACTGAGTTCCAGAACACCCAGGGCTACAAAGAGAAACCTTGTCTTGAAAAAAAGTAAAAGAAAAAAAGAAACAGAATGAGCACTCTGAAACTTCTTCTTAGGAGCCGATATTACACTAATGACAAAACAAGTAAAGAAGAAAGAAAGAACTATAAGTCAATATCCTTAATGGGCATAGACCTAAAGATGCTCAATTAAAAACTTGCAAAGGAATCACTGACATATATCTAAAAAATTATTCACCATCGTCACATTGACTTTATCTCTGCTCTGAGATGCAGGGATGATTCAACAAGAAAATAGAAAGGCATTCAATACTCATGGGCTTATAGAATTAATATTGTAGAAATGATCATTTTATCAAAAGCCATTTACAGATTCAATGCTATCCCAAACTCCCCATCCCACACCTTACATACATAGAAAAATACAATCCTAAAATTTATATGAAAACATATAAGACCCTGTATAGCCCAAACAATCCTGAGCAAAAAGAATAATTCTGAACAGATTATCATTTCAGACTTCAATCAATATGTCAGACTCTTAGTAACAACAACAACAACAACAACAACAACAACAACAACAACAACAAAACAGACACGTGAACCAGCAGAACAAAATCAAATACCCAAAGCAGAATATACAAAATTATAGCCATTCAATATATGACATAGGTGTAGGAAAGTAAATGAATAAGTCTGAATAAGACTCCATTTCACCAAGATGTAAGGCCAATAGTTGACCAGTTACATTTCATGAAATTAAAATGCTTCTGCACAGATAAAGAAACAATCAACCAGATGATGATATGTTCACACAATGGGGGAGAATCTTTGCCATATATATATATATATATATATATATATATATATATATATATATATATGATATCTAGAATATGTTAAAAGCTCTAAATCAGAGTTAGAAAAAATAATTTGGAAAATAGACCAGAGACAAAAACAATAATTCTCAAAAGAAGAAAAAATAGCTAAGAAATATATCAAAAAGTATTCATTGCTCCTAGCAATTAGGAACAGTTTTACCCATTCTAAGCTGGGTAGGTCCTGCAATTACAGATGTGCACTGCTGCATCTGGCTTTTTATGTGGATTCTGTGGATCAAACTGAGGTAGGTTGTCAGACCTGCACATTCACCTGTTTGAGACACTTCCTTCGCCCAGATATTGTTTTTTAACACCCATAGCAATCCAACAAGGTAAGTATCATTATCCATGTTTCACAAATGAGAATATTGAGGTTCAGAAACAACATGTGATTTTTGAATGCTTAGCCAGTTAGGAGTTGACCAACTTTTTATGCATGATATAAAAATCATCTCACTCAGAATATACTAATAGTCTAGCATCTTTTTTTCCTTTGATTATAATTAAATTTCTCCCTTTGAACTCTCCTGGGTCTCCTTCAAATCCATAGTTTCTTTTTCTACTATTTGTTATCATATATATATGATACGACCAATTGGTGTGATCATATGCGTGCTTTTGTGGCTATAGTTTTTGAAACTACAAAGGACTGACGGGAAGAGAAGAATGGATTTTAATGAATAGATGAGGATGGCAAGAGAACATGTGTGACATACAAGTGGAAAGGAGAGTCTTGAAGGCAAAGGGGCATAGAGGATGTGTAGGACGATGGAGGAAGGGAAGGTTAGACCCCAAGAAGATAAATATAAAAACAACATAAAGAAACCTGTTACTCTGTATGTTAATTTTAAAGATTTTTTTTTATATTATTTGTGTGTGATAGAGAGGAAGCAGGGATGGGGAGAGAAGAGTATAGGGATGTCTGCAAATGCCAAAAGAGGGCTGTAGATTCCCTGCAGCTAGAGCTTCAGACATTGAGAGCCACCCAACATTGGTGGTTAGCACCAAACTCCAGGTCCTCCAGAAGAGCAGTACATTCTTAATTTCTAAGCCATCTCTCTGGTACCATATACTAATTTTTAAAAAGAAAAGAAATACCTAGTTTAATATCTGCAGGATATTTTCCTAGAAAAGTATAAGCAAGCATTTCTTAGAGGACAATGAAAAAGTAGGAGGCAATTACATGAGGGATTTAAAAATAAAGTAGATTTTTGTTCAAATTTCATACCAAAGACAAAAATATTTACAAGCCATTAGTTATCTGACAGCAGTTCTTATGTCAAGTCTTTCTTGTGAATTCGTTTTGCAATACCCACAAAAATATGCATAGAAAAAAATCAAAAGAAACCTCAGTGTCTCTAAGGTCATAAATGCTTTCACATAACTCATTGCCTGGCTATCTAAGGGAGAAGTTCTAAACTTAAACTTTTTGACAAATTACAATTACATACTTTCCTAAGATATTTATTAAGCAGCACATTGGACTAATTTCATTGATAAAACTACAATTTTTATATTTAATCTATTCTCAAACATGATACCAGTATGACATTATTTCCAAATGAAAACTTTTCAGAACAATTTTTTCTTGTAATTCTTTGTACTTAGTTTTGTGCTCTACTCAGTTTATTAGTTGTTTCTATCTCTCATACCATATCACTGATTTTTTTGGAAAATGTATTTATTCAATAAAATTGCTTGTAATGATCTTCAAATTTGTAGTTCATAGTTAATGCAAATGAAATTTTTAGCAATTGATTGCTTTCTCAATATAATATTTTTAGCTGAATAAATAGTCTCTTTATAGATGTTATCTGCTAAGTCTAGAAGAAATTATTCTGTTTATATTCTTAATTCTAATTAATTTATTATAAAAGATATAAACATTTGCAACTCTAGTGATTAAATTTTTGAGTCATGTATATGATAGGCATAAATATTTTGAAAACTGCTCTTTTGTTTCCATTTAAAATTCATTGTATAAGTTACTGGTGTTTGTGATGTTTTTGAACAATTCACAAAATTTAAATACTTCAAAAGGCCTTTTCAAGTTTATACTGTTCTAGTACAGAGTATATATTTAACAGTTTAAAATGAAAGATGTGGAGCTAGGGAATTGACTCTGCTTTTAATAGCTCTTTCTGCTCTTGCAGAGGAACTTAATTCAGTTTAAAGCACTCACATGGCAACTCACTGCCTGTAACTCAAGTTTCAGGGGATCTGATACCTTCTTCTATCCTGTGAGGGTTTCTGTATGCACATGATACACATTAATTCACGAAGTCACACACACACGAAAGTATAACAACATAAATGAAAGATATATCAAGATTTTTTTTATTATTATTATTTTCTTTATTTACATTTCAAATGCTATCCCGAAAGATTCCCATACCCCTCCCCCCACCTCTGTTCCCCTACCCACCCACT
>NC_034613.1:11173049-11183345 GCF_900095145.1 Mus pahari | reverse complement strand
CCTCCTCGGTCGGGGAGGAAAGGTGTTGGGTGTTGGAACGGCCTGCGGACAGCCGCCAGGCGAACACCCCTCCTGGGCAGGAGAGGCGCAGGGCGATCGGATCCAGAATATCAAGATTTTATAATGTTTGGTTGAAGACTGTCAAATTTAACCCTTATACACACTTTGAGCTCTCATAATCTGGCATGTAAGTAAATGATAAAGTGCAATAGATTCCTACACATGAGCTCTGGTTCCTTAACTGCAATATGCTAAAAAGTTTAAAAATCAAAATTTTCTTGATACTCATTTCTTGAGGATGTTCATTAGATACTTCAAAGTGCTTTTGTATAGAATACAAACTAAATTTAAGTGACATGTTGACAATAATGTTTACTACTCTCTAGGATACTTGAATTAATCAATAAAGTACTTCTTTAAAGGCTCAAAAATTCTTAACAGTCTGAATCATGATTGGAAGCAAAGAAGGGAGCTTACACGTTATGCTAAAATTTTATTTTCTTTGCTCTACGTTAGATTTGTCACATAGTTTTTCAATTCCTTTATTCTAAATGTGCAGACGTAAATAGATTTGTAAATGTTGCTACCTCCTGCTTCTACTTCAACTCAGAGTTTATCACAGTGTAAACACAATGATGAATTATATATGTGTCATAACCAATTCCAAGTGTATGTTTCTCCATAGAGTTCTTAATTTCATGAAAATATTCCAGTTACCAAACAATTATACTCCATCTAAACTTAAGATTGTATTATGATCACAAAATATATTCAGTATGAGATTTTCTAAACTAAATTTACACATTGCCATTAAAAATGTTTTAACCTTATCAAAATTAAGTTCCAATATTATACTTTTATTGTATGTTTTGGATATAAAAAAATTAAGCCATTACTGAAACAAACCAGTTTTCTAGTTGAAACATATCACTGATGTAAATTGGGTATCATTTAGCTTTGGCAAAAAGTCTTTTTCCCTTAATGAAGCAAAGCCATTAACAGCTACCACTTCACTCCATATGTGCATAGGAAAATGTGAAATTGAAAACAAATAAAATGAATTTAGAGGAATGATCATTTGAGGTAATTGAAAAGCCATGCTTCACAAAATACTATGCAAACACCTTCTCCATCTATTTTTTTAATTCGATGCAAATGTTTATGAAGATATAGATGTTCTACTTTCTACCTGGTCCATGGTATCACTATGTCTTCCAGTTGAGTGGTAATGTCGAAAATGCTTTTGAGCAGATTTGACATTCACTGTTGTTTTTCTTTCTTTCTTTTCAGAAATAGAAATTCAGTATTTATTCGTAAAACACATATCTTTTTTCTCATTTTCACTGAGAATTAATCACTATAAAGAAGATATATTAGCAAAGTAAGTTGCTTTATGAGAAAGAAAACCAAGTAGGTAATTAGAGAGGTGTTCCTACAATGACAGGGAAAAAGATCTTTTGCTAAAGCTAAATGATACCAAATTTACATCAGTGATATGTTACACTATTTTCTCCATTTCCCACATGCTATAGTTAACTCATATTCACTTATATTTCCTCCTAACTATCTGATATGGTGACCTAAAAAGGTATGCATCTCACTTGCTATACAATGTGCCACAAGGGATGGAATGGCCAATGGCAGCCAGTACAAACACACTGTCTGAGCCTAAGGGCAGCAGGGGAGGACAAGAAAGAGAAGAATATATCTTGACACCCTTTGTAGAGAAAAACCCTACCTAAATTCCTCTCCCTGGTAAAAGTAAGTGCACAAAAAATCCTAATAAAGTTATGGCAATCCAGGGAGTAGAGGGGTGTCTCAAAGGTTAAGAGCACTGTCTGTTCTTCTAGACCAACTGGGTTTAATTTTCTATACCCACATGGCAGCTCACAACTGTCTGCAGCTCAAATTCGAGGGAATTTGGTACCTTCCCAGACATAAATGTAGGCAATACACCAATACACATAAAAGAAAAAGATAAATATTTAGAAAAAATATTGCAATCCAAAGTCTGCAAACATTAAGAAGGCTGTCCACATCATGCAGGTTGTTACCCCAGAACTCCATTGTCCCATGACCTCTCCATCCACTTTCATCAGATCTACTGATCCAGAACCAAATAGGTTAGATTCCCTTCCTGTACCCATTTTCCCTGCTGGATGAGTCCTGTGGGGGCATGTGCAGGTTCTCTGAGTGGCCTACTGTCCCCCAGACCTCCACTATACACCCATCTCTCTACTTGCCTTCCTCTACCTAATCCCCTTCCCATCATATCCCCAGCATACTCAATACCTGGGAGACTTGCATCATTCCCTGAGTGCCATCGTCTAGGCCAAGCATATACACCAGGAGCCTGCAAAACCAGGATCATTAAGGTTAGGCTCCCTCCCAATACCTACTACAACAGGAATATCCAGGGACAACCAGAGGCCTAAAGGCTATAAAGAAAAATCAACAAAACCCTGGGCAATTAGATACCTTGAGAGCATAGCTATACTAGAACAGCAAGCCCTGGATATCTTAACACAAACAAAGCACAAGAAAATGACCTTCAATCCAATCTTGTAAAGAAGATAGAGGCATTTCAAAAGGAGACGAATACATCCCTTAAAGGCATATAGAAAACAGAAGTCTTTAAATAGGAAGCAAATCAATCCCTTAAAGAAATACAGGAAAATGCAATTTCACAGGTGAAGTAAATAAGCAAGACTTGAGAGTGGAAACAGAAGTAGTAAAGAAAACACAAACTGAGGAAATCCTGGAGATAGAAAGCCTAGAGAGGAGAACAGGAAGAATAAATTCAAGCATCACCAACACAATGCACGAGATGGAAGAGAGAAACTCAGCTATAGAATATACAATAGAAGAAATTGATACGTGAGTCAAAAAATGTTAAACTAAAAAAAAAAAAAAAAAAAAAAAAAAAAAAAAACCCTGACACAAAACATCCAGGAAATATGGGATATTGTTAAAAGGCCTAACCTAAGAATAATAGGAATAGAAGATGGTGAAGAGTCCCAGTTCCAAGGACCAGAAAATATTTTCAACAAAATCATTGAAAAATCAAACAAACAAAACAAAACAAAAACCTTTTGCAACATGCAGAGATACCTATAAATATACAAGAAGCTTAGAGAACACCAATTAGACTGGACCAGAAGAGAAAATCCTCTGACTCATAATAATTAAATCACTAAGTCTATGGTACAAATAAAGAATATTAAAGCATCAAGGGGAAAAGGGCAGGTAACATACAAATGCAGACCTATCAAAATTACATCAGACTTCTCAACAGAAACTCTAAAAGCTATAAGAGCCTGGACAGATATCCAGTAACCTCTAAAAAAAAAAAAAACCCACAAATGCCAAACTAGACTACCATACCCAGCAAAACTCTCAATCATCATAGATAGAGAACACAAACTATTCCATGACAGAACTAAGTTTAAACAATATCTATTCACAAATCCAACCCTACATAAAACACTAGAAGGAAAACTCCAACACAATAAGGATAACAACATCCAAGAAAACACAAGAAATAAGTAATCCAATACCAGCAAAAAAAACCCAAAAAAACAAAACAAACAAACAAAAAAAACAAGGAAGCAAACATAAACACACCCACACACACGAATACCACCAACATCAAAATAGCAGAAATTAACAATGACTTGTCATTAATAACTCTTAACATCAATGGAATCAATTCCCCAATAAAAAGACACTAACAGAATGAATGCAAAAACAGGATTCTGCTGCATACAAGAAACATATCTCAGCAATAAAGATAGACTACCTCAGAGTAAAGGACTGGGCAAAAGTTTTCTAAGCAAATGGACACAAGAAGCAAGTGGGAGTAGCAATTCTGATATCTAATAAAATAGACTTAACCAAAAGTAATCAAAAGAGATGGAGAAGGAAACTTCATAGTCAACAAAGGAAAAATCTTCCAAGATGATATCTTAATTCTGAATATCTATGCCTCAAATACAAGGGCACCCACATTTGTAAAAGAAATATTACTAAAGCTTGAATCACACATCGATCCCCACACATTAGTGGTGGGAGAATTAAACACCTCATAGTCACAAGTTGACAGATCATCCAGACTAAAATGAAACAGAGAAACAACAAAACTAACATATTATGAATCAGATGGACCTAACATTTATCTATAGAATATTTAACCCAAACACAAAATAATATACTTTGTTTTCTGCACCTAATGGAATTCTCTCCAAACTGAGCATATAGTCAGTCACAAAGCAAGTCTCAACAAATACAAGAAATTGAATTCCTTGTATCTAATCACACCACCATGGCTTAAAGCTGGACTTCAAAACAAGAGAATCATCAGAAAGCCTACACACTCATGGAAACCAAATAACTATCTACTCAATGGCATCTGGGTCAGGGAAGTAATAAATAAATTGAAGACTTTCTAGAATTCAATGAAAATAAAGGCACAATATACCCAAACTTATGGGACAAAATACAAGTAGTGCTAGGAGAAATTTTCATAACACTAAGTTCCTTCGTAAAAAAATCCCAAAGTTCTCATACCAGGTATTTATAAGTAAACTGAAACTCTGAAAACTCTAGGAAAAAAAAGATGAAGAAGAAGCAAATACACCAAAGAGGAGTAGAAGGCAGGAAATAATCAAAATCAGGACTAGAATGATTCAATTAGAAACAAGAACATAATACAAAGAATCAACAAAACAAAGAGCTGTTTTTTTGTTGCTGTTGTTGTTTTTTGTTTTTATGAAAATCAACAAGATAGACAAACCCTTGGCCAAACTAGCTAAAAGACAGAAAGACAGTATCCAAACAAACAAAATCAGAAATGAAAAGGTAGATATAACAACTGACACTGAAGAAATTCAAAGAAATATTAAATCTTACTTCAAAAGCCTATATGCCACAAAAATGGAAAATCTTAACAAAATGGATGATTCTTTAGACAGATACCACTTACCAAAGTTAAATCAAGACCAGGTAAACTATGTAAGCAGACTTATATTGCCTAAACAAATAAAAACTATCAATAAATGTCTCCCAATCAACAACAACAAAAAAGCTCAGCACAGATGGTTTTAGCACAGAATTCTACCAGACTTTCAAGGAAGAACTAATGCCAGTACTCCTCAAACTATTCCACTAAGTAGAAACTGAAGGAACATTGCCAAATTCTATGAAGTTACAGTCACTCTGATATCTAAACCACACAAAGACTCAACAAACAATTTCAGACAAATTTCTCTTATGGACATTAATTCAAACACACTCAGTAAAAGACTCCCAAACTTCAGCAACACATCTAAAACATCTTTCAACATGATCAATTAGGCTTCATCCTACAGATGCAGGATGGTTCAGTATATGAAAATCCATCAACATAATCTAACATATAAACAAACTGAAAGGAAAAGTGACATGATTATCTCATTAGACACTAGAGAGGCCTTTCACAAAACCAACACCCCTTCATGTTAAAGATATTAGAGAAATCGGGGATATAGGGCACATACTTAAACATAATCAAAGCAATATTCAATAAGCCAATAACCAACATCAAACTAAATGGAAAGAAACTTAATCTTAAAGCATTTCCACTAAAGTCAGAGATAAGACAATGTCCCCCACTTTCTCCCTGTCTATTCAGTATATAACTTGAAGTTCTGCCCATAGCAATAAGACAACAAAAGGAGATCAAAGGGATGCAAATTGGAAAGGAAGATGTCAAAGTATCTATATTTGTAGATGATATGATAGTATAAATGGGTGTCTTAGATAGGATTTTACTTCTGTGAACAGACACCATGATCAAGGCAAGTTTTATAAAAACAACATTTAATTGGGGCTGGCTTACAGGTTCAGAGGTTCAGTACATTATCATCAAGGTGGGAGCATGGCAGTATCCAGGCAGGCATGGCGTAAGCAGAGCTGAGAGTTCTAAGTCTTCATCCAAAGGCTGCTAGTGGAAGACTGACTTCCAGGNAACTAGGGTGAGGATCTCATGCCCACACCCACAGTGACACACCTACTCCAAGCAGGTCACACCTATTCCAACAAGGCTATACCTCCAAATGGTGCCACTCCCTGATCTAAGAATATACAAAACATCATAATTGGCAACCCCCGAAATTCTACCAGAGAATTCCTACAGCTGATAACCACCTTCAGCAATGTAGCTGGATACAAAATTAACTCAAAAAAAAAAAAACCCTCAGTAGCTCTCCTTTGTGTAAATGATAAATGGCTGAGAAAGAAATCAGCTAAATACTACCCTTCACAATAGCAACAAATAGTATAAAATATCTTGGTGTAACTCCAACCAAGCAAGTGAAAGACCTGTAAGACAAGCACTTCAAGTTGCTGAAGAAAGAAATTGAGGAAGATATTAGAAGATGGAGAGATCTCCCTTGCTCATGATCAATAAGATTAATATAGTGAAAGTAGACATCTTACCAAAAAATATTTATATGGATCTACAGATTCGATGAAATTCCCATCAAATTCTAACACAACTCTTTAGACATTGAAAGAACAATTCTCAGCTTCATATGGAAAAACAAAAAAACCGAGGATAGCTATTTTGACTTTTATGGCTGTGAACAGACACCATAACCAAGGCAAGTCTTATAAAGGACAACATTTAATTGGGGTAGAATCATCAAGGCAGGAACATCATAGAATCCAGGCAGGCTGCTAGTGGAAGACTGACTTCTAGGCAGCTAAGGTCAGGGTCTTAAGCCCACATCAGAGTGACACACCTACTCCAACAAGGCCACACCTCAAAATAGTGCCACTCCCTGGGCCAAACATTCAAATCACATTAGCTAAAGCAATCCTGATCAATAAAGATCACCATCCCTTATCTTAAGCTGATCTACAGAGCAATAGTAATAAAAGTAATTGTATGGTATTGGTATAGAAACAAACAGATTTATCAGTGGAATCGAGCTGAAGACCCTAAAATAAACCCACATCCCTTTGATTTTTTAAAAAAGGAGGCAAAACCATCCAGTGGAAAAAAGAAAGCATCTTCAACAAATGGTGCTGGTCTAACTGGATCTTTGCATGTAGAAGAATACAAATAGACCCATATCTATCACCCTGCACAAAACTCAAGTCCAAGTGGATCAAAGATCTTGATGTAAAACCAGATACACTAAATGTAATAGAACAAAGAGCGTGGTATAACCTTGAACTCATCGGCACAGATGACAACATCCTGAACAGAACAGCAATGGCTCAGGCTCTAAGATCAACAACTGATAAATGGGATCTCATGAAACTGAAAAGCTTCTGTATGGCAAAGGACACTGTTAATAGGACAAAATGGCAGCCTACAGATTGAGAAAAGATCTTCACCAATCCTACATCTCCCAGAGATCATCTGAAATTTACAAAGAACTCAAGAAGTTAGACACTAAAATCCCAAATAACCCAATTAAGAAATGGGGTACCGAACTAAACAGAATTCTCAACAAAGGTATCTTGAATGTCTGACAAGCACTTTTAAAAGTATTCAACATCTTTAGTTATTGGGGAAATGGAAATCAAAACAATTCTGAGATTCCACCTTACAGCTGTTAGAATAGCTAAGATCAAAAACTCAAGTGATAGCACTTGCTGGTGAGGATGTGGAGCAAGAACATTCCTCCATTGCTGTTTGGAGTGCAATCTTGTACAACCACTTTTGAAATTGATTTGGTAGTTTCTAAAAAAAAAACCAGGAATAGTTCTATCTTAAGACATAGCTATATCACTCCTGGGCATATACCCAAAAAGATGTCCCAATATACCATAGGGACACTTGTGCAACTATGTTCATAGCAGATTTATTTGTAATAGCCAGGAACTGGAAACAACCTAGATGTTCCTCAACTGAAGAATGAATGAAGAAAATGTGTTACATCTACATAATGGAATACTATTAAGCTACGAAAAACAAAGACATCATGAATTTGCAGACAAAATGGATAGATCTTGAGAATATCATCCTGAGTGTGATAACCCAGTCCCCAAAGAACTGACGTGGTGTGTATTCACTTATAAATGGATACTAGCCACAAAATGCAGGATGCCCATGCTACACTCCACAGACCCAAAGAAACTGGGTCCCAAGGGAGAGCGCATGCATGAATCTTATTTCCCTGGGAGTAATATAACCTAGAGTCATGTCCATAGACTCCCTGTATCCTCTCCCATCCCAGGTTTCTCTCACTCGTCTTTTCCCAACACCTGATCAATATCCCTGTTACCCTCCTCACCTCCTCTCTTACCTAGTCATATCTCTCAATCCACCTCCGAAGACTATTTGTTTTCTCCTGAGAACCAACTCCTGACACTTTTAAAGATGCCCTGTTTTGCTTATAGACAGGAATCTAGCATAAATGGCTCCTGAGAGGCTTCATTCAGCAGCAGATAAAGGCAGAAATATAAACCCACATCAAACACCAGGCAGAGCTGAGGGAGTGTTTTGGAAGAAGGAAGGATAGAAGTGAGCAAGTCAGAGTGGTCAAGGACACCACACATAGACCCACAGAGTCAACTAACCTGGGACCACAGGTGGTTCACAGAGCCTGGGCCACCAACCAGGGAGAATGCAGTATGTGGTGTAGAGACTGTTTTTTTGTGGTATGTTGGTGAAGAATGTGACTGCTTTTTGCTCTTGTCTAAACAGTCTGCCTCAGTCGAAGGTAAAGAGATTTATATTAATTGCATTGACAAAGGCAGTCTCAAAAAAGCCCAGCAGAGACTTTCTTTGGTTAAGTCTCATGAAGAACATTTTGAACAAGCATAGCAAGTTAGAAAGGAAAAATATAAAATAAATGGTTTGAGTATTAAGGGGGCACCAGGAAGTGAAATGAAGCCCAATCTTGTGTTCTAGGAGATAAAAGATTAAGGGAGTGAGACTTTGGGTCAAGATTCTAAATTTAGATCCAGATGTCGTGGTACATAAATTTAACCCCAGGAGATAAAGCCAAGCAGATCTCTGAGTTCAAGGCCAGCCTGGGACAGAGAAAGTTCTAGGCAAAGAAAAGCTTAAATCTCCAAGTGATGGTACACACCTTTAATCCCAGGAGACAGGCATGGAGATCTATGACTTCAAGGTCAATCTACAGAGCAAGATCTAGGACAGCCAAGCTTAAGCAGTGAAGGAGTTGGAAAACAGAAATCTAGTGACAATGCAATAGGACATGGAGCCGTGTGTTCCAGCCCCAGCAAGCAGCAGAACTCATGTGACTCTGGCTTTAGAGTCCAGAATAGAAGGGACTACTGAGACAGTTTATGTTAGTTATCTGGATCTGAGAAATTAATGGTGATTAAGAAGAGACCAGCATCATTGAGGTGAAATATTTGGGAAGTGTTTTCTGAGAGTACAAAGAAGTAGTGTTCTAGAAATGGCCAAGGCTGTAACATTGAAATTGCCTTGGAGATCACAAGATGTTTGAGATGCCAGAGATGTGAGCTATCTGCTGAAGAAAGCTGCTAACAGGGAGTGGAACCATTTGAAGAGAAAGAAGTTTGTTGTAGTCAACAAATATGAAAAAGGAGTTGGAGATCTGACAATCACTTTGACATCAGACATGGAGATTCAGTTTAGCATTTGCCCAGCTACTTTCCTTTCTTGCTTTGGGGATTATAGTTAAGTAATTGGATGAATCTCAGAAGAGACTTTGAACTTTGGACTTTTTACATTGTTAAAACTGCTATAGACTATGGGGAATTTTGAAGTTGGACTAAATATATTTTGCATTCTGCTATGTCTAGGTATGGCTCCCATAGACACACATGTTTGAACAAGCCTATGGGGGCTAGGAAGAGGAATGTTATGGTTTGTATATCCTTGTTCCAGGGAGTGGCACTATTAGAAGGTATGGCCCTGTTGGAGTAGATGTGACCTTTTTAGAGTAGGTGCATCACTGTAGATGTGGTCTTTAAGACCCTCATCCTAGCTGCCTGGAAGTCACTATTCTACTAGCAGACTTCAGGTGAAGATGAAGGACTCTCAGCACTGCTTATACTATGCCCGGATAGATTCTGCTATGCTCCCACCTTGATGATAATGGACTGAACCTCTGAACCTGTAAGCCAGCCCCAATTAAATGTTGTCCTTTATAAGATTTACCTTGATCATGGTTCTGCTCACAGCAGTAAAACCCTAATTAAGACCTTTTGAACTTGGCACATCACAATTCTCCTGGCGAAAGCATTAATAATCACGTGAGCCTGTGAATTACCACCTGCCTGTGTCACTCTTTTTTTTTTTTTTTTTTTTTT
>NC_034613.1:11169756-11172777 GCF_900095145.1 Mus pahari | reverse complement strand
TAGAGAAAGTACCCAAGGAGTTGTAGGGGTCTGCAACCCTGTAGGTGGAACAACAATATGAACTAACCAGTACCCCCTGAGCTCGAGTCTCTAGCTGTATATGTAGCAGAAGATGGCCTAATTGGCCATCATTGGGAAGAGAGGCCCCTTGGTCTTGCAAACTTTATATGACAAGGGAAGGCCTGGGCCAAGTAGTGGGAGTGGGTGGGTAGGGAAGCAGGGGCGGGGGGCGTGGTATAGGGAACTCTCGGGGTAGCATTTGAAATGTAAATAAATAAAATAAAATAAATAAATAAATAAATAAATAAATAAATAATTTTAAAAAAAAAAGAAAGGAGAAACCTTAAATAGCAATGTGCCAGTTTACAGAGAGCAGCAAAAGGTTAACATTGGTATCATTAACCAGCATGCACTAGACCTAGAAAATTATCAGCAGAGCTCTGCCATATTTCTTAGACTTCCAGGTTGTGACACCAATTGTCAGGAAAAGAGAACCTTATATCGAAATTTGAACTTACATTTTCTGACTTTCAACTGAAGAACTTTTAGAAAATCCAGGAATATGTTTCAGGATATCTGTGTGCTCCTTAACATTGTTATGGAGTTCCTGATCCAGACCATAGACTCAATACAATTATAATGAAAAGATGTGTTGATTAGTGCTAGCAGGACAGCAATCACTGAGCAAATCTTGATTTTGTGCTGAAAAGAGGAGTGAGGGAAGGTTTTTTTGGGGGGGCGGGGTTTCCAAGACAGGGTTTCTCTGTGTAGCCTTGGCTCTCCTGGAACTCACTCTGTAGACCACGCTGGCCTCAAACTCAGAAATCTGCCTGCCTCTGCCTCCCGAGTGCTGGGATTAAAGGCATGCGCCACCACGCCCAGCTGGGAAGGGTTTTTAAAAGTGAAAACCATGTAAAGACCTTGAGTATCTCTCTCTACAAGCAAGCCAAGAGCTATTTTACTCTGTTATGATTAGGTTGTCAAGGCAACCTGAAAGTCTGCAGAAGCAGGTAACAGAAGCCATCACAAATACTTCAAGCAAATCTTCAAGGGAATGGCATTTTTCTGAGAAAATGGTCGAAGAGTTTCAGTTGATTCTCAGAGGAGATGGTGACCTTCAAAAAAATGTGAAGATCATTAGACTAGCCTTGAAGATACTGTGTGACCTTCCTGCCTTTGTAATTTCAGGAGCAGATGAGTCATGAACCAGACTAGGCAAAGTCTATATTTATAGTTCCAGCTGCTGAGAGAATTTATTCACTGTCTACAGATCTAAATCCATAGTGGCCACTACTGAAGTCTCTGTTATTCAGAGTGAATGGACAGTTAAAGAACTGATTTTAGCTTAAGAGGCTTTGGCATCTACACTACTATATGACCTTATATCTCCTGGAACTCTGTGATCCAGTGTTAATTAATAAAATGGAACAGGTTAATAAACGAAAATAGAAGGAGGGACAGGAATAGCAGTGGGAAAGAGGGAAAAATGTAAGGGAAAGAAATTCTTGATGTGAAGGAAGGTATAAAGGGAGGAGAGTAGAAACTCTCAAGAACAACAAAAAGCAGTTATTGGAAAGTAAAGATAAAGGAAAGAGAAGGATCGGAAGAATTCTTAGCTAGAAAGGGAAAAAGTCAAGAGAGGCTTGGGGGATAAGGGTGTGGGGTGGAGGTAATAAAAGGAGATGACAAATAGAATAAAAAGACAAAAACATTTTTTTCAATTTGTTATTAGGTATTTACTGCATTTACATTTCAAATGCTATCCCCAAGATTCCCCTATACCCCCGCCCCCTGCTCCCCTACCCACCCACTCCCACTACTTGGCCCAGGCCTTCCCTGGTGCTGGGTCATATAAAGTTTGCAAGAACAAGGGGCCTCTCTTCCCAATGATGGCTGACTAGGCCATCTTCTGCTACATATGCAGCTAGAGACATGAGCTCTGGGGGTACTAGTTAGTTCATATTGTTGTTCCACCTATAGGGTTGGAGGCACCTTTAGCTCCTTGGGTACTTTCTCTAGCTCCTCTATTGGGGGCATTGTGTTCCATCCAATAGCAGATTGTGAGCATCCACTTCTCTGTTTGCCAGAAACTGGCATAGCCTCACAAAAGACAGGGTCCTTTCAGCAAAATATGGCTGGTGTATGCATTAGTGTCTGCATTTGGTGGCTGATTATGGGATGGACCACTGGGTAGGGCAGTTGCTAGATGGTCCATCCTTATGTCTCTGCTCCAAACGTTGTCTCTGTAATTCCTTCCATGGGTGTTTAGTTCCCAATTCTAAGGATCGAAGTGTCCATGTTTCGGTCTTTGTTCTTCTTGAGTTTCATGAGTTTAACAAATATGTATTTTGGGTATTCTAAGTTTCTGGGCATATCAGTGAGTGCATATCGTGTGAGTTCTTTTGTGATTGGGTTACCTCCCTCAGGATGATACCCTCCAGATCCATCCATTTGCTGAGGAATTCCATAAATTCATTGTTTTTAGTAGCTGAGTATTGTGTAAAAGTACCACATTTTCTGTATCCATTCCTCTGTTGAGGGACATCTGGGTTCTTTCCAGCTTCTGGCTATTATAAAAAAGGCTACTATGAACATAGTGGAGCATGTGTCCTTATTACCAGTTGGAAGATCTTCTGGATATATGCCCAGGAGAGGTATTGCTTGATCCTCAGGTAGTACTATGTCCAATTTTCTGAGGAACCGCCAGACTGATTTCCAGAGTGCAATCCCACCAGCAATGGAGGAGTGTTCCTCTTTCTCCACATCCTCGCCAGCATCTGCTGTCACTGAATTTTTGATCTTAGCCATTCTGACTGCTTTGAGGTAGAATCTCAGGGTTGTTTTGATTTGCATTTCCCTGATGATTAAGGATGTTGAATATTTTTTGAGGTGCTTCTCAGCCATTCCATATTCCCTAGTTGAGAATTCTTTGTTTTGCTCTGTACCCCATTTTTGAATGGGCTTATTTGGTTTTCTGGAGTCCATCTTCTTGAGTTCTTTATATATATTGGATATCATTCC
>NC_034613.1:11164816-11168146 GCF_900095145.1 Mus pahari | reverse complement strand
TTATTCCAGATGAATTTGCAAATTACCCTTTCTAATTTAGTAAAGAATTGAGTTGGAACTTTGATGGGATTACACTGAATCTGTAGATTGCTTTTGGCTGGATAGCCATTTTCACAATGTTGATCCTGCCAATCCATGAGCATGGGAGATATTTCCATCTTCTGAGATCTTCCTTGATTTCTTTCTTCAGAGACTTGAAGTTCTTATCATATATATCTTTCACTTCCTTAGTTAGAATTACACCAAGGTATTTTATATTATTTGTGACTATTGTGAAGGATGTTGCTTCCCTAATTTCTTTCTCCTCCTGTTTATCATTTGTGTAGAGAAAGGCCAATGATTTGTTTGAATTAATGTTATATCCAGATACTGAACTGAAGCTGTTTAACAGGTTTAGGAGTTCTCTGGTAGAATTTTTAGACTCACTTATATATACTCTCATATCATCTGCAAATAGAGATATTTTGACTTCTTCCTTTCCAATTTGGATACCTTTGACCTATTTTTGTTGTTGAATTGCTCTGGCTAGGACTTCAAGTACTATATTGAATAGGTAGGGAGAAAGTGGGCAGCCTTTTCTTGTTCCTGATTTTAGTGGGATTGCTTCCAGCTTCTCTCCATTTAGTTTGACGTAGGCTACTGGTTTGCTATAGATTGCTTTTCTTATGTTTAGGTATGGGCCTTGAATTCGTGATCTTTCTAAGACTTTTATCATGAATGGGTATTGGATTTTGTCAAATGCTTTCTCAGCATCTAACGAGATGATCATGTGGTTTTTGTCTTTGAGTTTGTTTATATGGTGGATTACATTGATGCATTTCCATATATTAAACCATCCCTGCATCCCTGGAATGAAGCCTAATTGGTCATGATGGATGATTGTTTTGAAATGTTCTTGGATTCGATTTGCAAGAATTTTATTGAGTATTTTTGCATCGATATTCATAAGAGAAATTGGTCTGAAGTTCTCTATCTTTATTGGGTCTTATGTGGTTTAGGTATCAGAGTAATTGTGGCTTCATAGAATGAATTGGGTAGAATACCTTCTGTTTCTATTTTGTGGGACAGTTTGAGGAGAGTTGGAATTAGGTCTTCTTTGAAGGTCTGATAGAACTCTGCACTAAACCCATCTGGTCCTGGCCATTTTTTGTTTGGGAGACGATTAATGACTGCTTCTACTTCTTTAGGGGATATAGGACGGTTTAGGTCATTAATCTGATCCTGATTTAACTTTGGTGTCTGGTATCTGTCTAGAAATTTGTTCATTTCATCCAGGTTTTCCAGTTTTGTTGAGTATAGCCTTTTGTAGAAGGATCATATAGTGTTTTGGATTTCCTCAGGATCTGTTATGTCTCCCTTTTCATTTCTGATTTTGTTAATTAGGATGCTGTCCCTGTGTCCTCTAGTGAGTCTGGCTAAGGCTTTATCTATCCTTTTGATTTTCTCAAAGAACCAGCTCCTGGTTTGATTGATTCTTTGAATAGTTCTTTTTGTTTCCACTTGGTTGATTTCACCTCTGAGTTTGATTATTTCCTGCTATCTACTCTTCTTGGGTGAATTTGCTTCCTTTTGTTCTAGAGCTTTAAATTGTGCTGTCAAGCTGCTAGTGTATGCTCTCTCTAGTTTCTTTTTGGAGGCACACAGAGCTATGAGTTTTCCTTTCAGGAATGCTTTCATTGTGTCCCATAANTTTCTATTTTGTGGGACAGTTTGAGGAGAGTTGGAATTAGGTCTTCTTTGAAGGTCTGATAGAACTCTGCACTAAACCCATCTGGTCCTGGCCATTTTTTGTTTGGGAGACGATTAATGACTGCTTCTACTTCTTTAGGGGATATAGGACGGTTTAGGTCATTAATCTGATCCTGATTTAACTTTGGTGTCTGGTATCTGTCTAGAAATTTGTTCATTTCATCCAGGTTTTCCAGTTTTGTTGAGTATAGCCTTTTGTAGAAGGATCATATAGTGTTTTGGATTTCCTCAGGATCTGTTATGTCTCCCTTTTCATTTCTGATTTTGTTAATTAGGATGCTGTCCCTGTGTCCTCTAGTGAGTCTGGCTAAGGCTTTATCTATCCTTTTGATTTTCTCAAAGAACCAGCTCCTGGTTTGATTGATTCTTTGAATAGTTCTTTTTGTTTCCACTTGGTTGATTTCACCTCTGAGTTTGATTATTTCCTGCTATCTACTCTTCTTGGGTGAATTTGCTTCCTTTTGTTCTAGAGCTTTAAATTGTGCTGTCAAGCTGCTAGTGTATGCTCTCTCTAGTTTCTTTTTGGAGGCACACAGAGCTATGAGTTTTCCTTTCAGGAATGCTTTCATTGTGTCCCATAAACTTGGGTGTGTTGTAGCTTCATTTTCATTAAACTCTAAAAAGTCTTTAATTTCTTTCTTTATTTCTTCCTTTACCAAGGTATCATTGAAGAGAGTGTTGTTCAGTTTCCAAGTGAATGTTGGCTTTGTATTATTTATGTTGTTGTTGAAGATCAGCCTTAGTCCATGTTGGTCTGATAGGATGCTTCGGACAATTTCAATATTTTTGTATCTGTTGAGGCCTGTATTGTGACCAATTATATGGTTAGTTTTGGAGAAGGTACCATGAGGTGCTTAATAGAAGGTATATTCTTTTGTTTTAGGATAAAATGTTCTGTAGATATCTGTTAAATCCATTTGTTTCATGACTTCTGTTAGTATCCCTGTGTCTCTGTTTAGTTTCTGTTTCCAGGATCTGTCACTTGATAAGAGTGGGGTTTTGAAGTCTCCCACTTTTATTGTGTGAGGTGCAATGTGTGCTTTGAGCTTTACTAAAGTTTCTTTAATGAATGTGTATGCCCTTGCATTTAGGAGCATAGATGTTCAGAATTGAGGGTTTCCCTTGGAAGATTTTACCTTTGATGAGTATGAAGTGCCCTCCTTGTCTTTTTTGATAACTTTGGGTTGGAAGTCAAGTTTATTTGATATTAGAATGGCTACTCCAGGTTGTTTCTTCAGATTGTTTGCTTGGAAAATTGTTTTTCAGACTATCACTCTGTGGTAGTGTGTGTCTATTTCCCTGAGGTGGGTTTCCTATAAACAGCAAAATGTTGGGTCCTGTTTGTGCAGCCAATCTGTTAGTCTATGTCTTTTTATTGGGGAATTGAGTCCATTGATATTAAGAGATATTAATGAAAATAATTGCTGCTTCCTGTCATTTTTGTTCTTAGAGTTGGCATCCTGTTCTTGTGGCTGTCTTCTTTTAGTTTTGCTGAAGGATTACTATCTTGCTTTTTTTAGGGTGTAGTTTCTGTCCTTGTTTTGGTGTTTTCCCTTTATTATCCTTTGAAGGGCTGGATTC
>NC_034613.1:11139402-11163566 GCF_900095145.1 Mus pahari | reverse complement strand
GCTTGCCTCCTGCGATCTGATTATCTCAAGTGCTTGCTGCCTTCAATATATCTGATTGGAGCCTGTCCTTCCTATAATCCCAGCTGATTCAGGACTCCTCAGAGTCCAGCTTTCTCTGTGATCCTTCAGTTGTGGGCTCCTGTGAACGTGATATTGTGGGTGTGTCAGAGTTCTTGGCAGTCACGCTCCTCTGAGACCCTCAAATACTGTTGTGACCCAGCTCCTGTTATCCTGGGATCCTGTTGTCCTAAGATCCTGTGAGTGTTATAGTGCCTGGAAGTGGTGTCTCCTTTGAGGACCTTGGAGCTGTCTGATTTGTTTTAAACCAAAGTTAACCAGCACTGATCAAAAAGAATCAGAGCCTCTGGTCAGGAAGGGTTCTGGTGTCCTTGTTCCTGTTGTCACAGGCCCTTCACAATTGGATTGGAGCAGATGGAGTGTTCCGCTCACCAGTGATCCTAAAAATGCATGGGCAGTCCTCTAGGGACCGTCAGGGTATCTGCAGCCTCAGCACCCTAGGTGCCCTGGTGCTGGCGCTGACCAGAAGGGACTTGTGCCCCTAGTCAGGCCAGTTCTCTGCTTCCCTCGTGCTGTGATGCTAAGATCGCGTGGGCAGTCCTCTAGGGACAGTGGGGTTGTCCGCCAACTCTGTGCCCTTGGTGCCCCAGTGCTGGTGCAGACCGGAAGCAACAAAAACATTTTTAAGTTATATGATGTTCCTAAATGTAAGGAGTTACATACAGGACATCACACAAAGAAAGTCTGTGATACATATGTGATATGATAAGATTGTGATACTACTTTTTGTGGTTGTTTGAATAGGCTTGGCCCAAGGAGTGTCAATATTTGGAGGTGTGGCCTTGTTGAAGTGGGTATGGCCTTGTTAAAGGAAGTATGTCACTGTGGGGTGGCAAAAAGACACTCCCCATAATCACCTATAAGCCAGTCTTTTCCTAGAAGCCTTCAGATGAAGATGTAGAACTCATAATTCCTCCTGTACCATGCCTGCCTGGATACTGCCATGCTCCTGCGTTGATGATACAGGACTGAATTTCTGAACCTGTAAGCCAGCACAAATTAAATGCTGTCCTTATAAGAGTTCCCTTGGTCACAGTGTCTGATCACAGCAGTAAACTCCTAACTAAAACACTTACCTATAATGTAGTAAGCAATCTTGCATAGCCTGCCAGAGAAATGTGACCCTTTAGTTAGGCATGACTCATGCATTGAAGAGGGAAGGATGACTGAAGATATTGGGAGGAGTCTGAGAAAAACAATTGCTTGAAGCACAAAAAGCCTTGGAAGAATCAGATCAAACCATTGCACATTTCAAATTGTTGTCCAAGACTCCTAACTCCCTATGTCCACATAGGTTGCTGGGGATCTTCCAGTATAGGTTTATTATTTGGGGGCAGGTGGGTGAGATGAAGTCATGGCACAGAACAGTCATGTAAACAAGGACATTTCTGTCCACATGCTGAACCTGATAAGCACATGGCCCCATGGGCCATGATGAAAGGAGGTAACATTTATCTGTTGTTCTGCAGCTCACTTATATTCATGTTTCACATGTTAGTAGTATACACAACACCTCCACAAATATAATGCCTCATTCTGTGTGCATCCTGAACATGTATAAATGGCTGCCCTAACAGTGACCCTTCAAAGGGACTCTGGTAGTAAGCATAAGCATGAGGTACTTTCATGTATTTTTTCTGATTCTTAGGGGACTGGAATAGCTACTAGGTTAGGGAACAAGGAATAGCTAGGAAGCAGGCAGAGGCAGGATTCTGTCCTCAGCATAACAGATGCTGAGACCCCAGCTCTCTCTACTACATGAAAAGATCTTCCTCTCCACTATCTTTCTGGGGTACACCTTCCCAGGATCATATTGGCTTATACTTGCTTCTTCCTTGTGCATTAGTTCCTTTCACACAATAAAAAAGAGAACTTGCTAGGGCTCAAAGAACATTACTAAAACTTCAAGCTGTACATCTAAAGTGCAAGATGGGTTTTCAAAGAAGGAAATGTACATTTTATTAGAAAAATGAACAAATTATTTATCAACAGAAATTTCTTACTCACTGATTTGATGATTTAAAACAAAAAGCAAATGGAACCTGAGTCTGAAAACTTCCACATCTTCCCCCACTTTTGGTTTGCCTGGCTCTGGTGAAAGATTTGAAGGGAGGCAATAGAGCTTTTTCCCACCTCCTACTTTCCCACAGCCAAACTTCTTTGACCTACACAAACATCACATGCATCTGGCTAGTTTACAGATTTCTTCAAAACTGTGTGGTTCAAGGGCTCCATCTTGAGGCACATTCTGTTTCTCTCTGTGCCTCTGCAGTTAGAAAGACATAATTATAGCATAATGAAGAATTTTGCTGCCTAGCACAGTTGACTTATATTTGCTGTGTTTTCTTGTTCATAGTAAAACTTCGGACTACAGCACAGCAATTTTGGCTTGAGTACACAAAGTGAATTCCTGTGGATTTGATGGCATCGTCCTAAAAAAAATTAAAGTCAGTTAACAATGGCATGGTAGCAAATGATACATAGCTTAAGATTTACCCTGAAATATTTTCCCCAGTTTTGACCAATGGTTTTCAGAAGCCACAGTATTTGGACAGCTGGGCTCCAAAGGAAGATACAAACATCTGAAACCACCCACTTAAAGTGCTCTCTGTGACTTTTCATAGTATCCTCCTTCCAATGGGTCAACCAGCATATAGACTGGGACTCAGCCCTTCAACATGTGTGTGTCGCATGCTTTGTGGCAGCACACACCTGGATCAACTAAAAACCCCACTATATCTCAATGGTGCTTAATTACATTGCTCTATGGACTCTAATATATCTATGTATTTCCTCTAATAAACAACCTGCTATAATTCATTTCTTCCTGGCTATACTCTGGATTACATAGTTCTGAAGCTCTATTCTCTTACCTTTAGAACTCCACATTCATATATGTTGAAGAACATCTATAGTAAGCCTAGAAATCTGTGATAAATCTTATTGAACAAAAAGGCATGCCAGAGGCAGTATAAAAGTCCTAGATTTATGGAGAGTAAGAACAACCTCAAACATGTGATCAAATGAACATTTCCAAGTAAAAAAGAAGTTTTAACATTAGAGTTTACTGCAAACTATCAAACTTGAACCAACAAAGTAGAAATGCAGAAAGAAGACCTGAGCAAAAAGAAGAAGGAGAAAGTGGCATTTAGAAATTATATTTCTAGAAATATCAAATTCTTAAACTGATGACTTCAAGCTGAGGGGTAATTTTCAGCTCTGTCCTATAAAGCAAGACCCAGGCAGAAGTGAAAATTCCATCAACTAAACAGCAATTCTCAGCACACCACAGGGAACTCTGTTCCCACAAAGAAAAATACAAGAGTAATAGCCTGCCCCCTAGAACAGTGGGGAAGCCATTCAGAAGAGCCCAGAATAAAATACAACCTGGGAGTCAGCCCAACCTTTGAAAGCCAGGGGAAAAGGCAGATGGATAATTGAAAAAAAGAGAATTCTTACACTTAAATCAAGAAATCATCCCATATGCATTTTGATTTTGAAATAATATTTTAAGATACTCATTTATTGGGACCAAAGTGATGGGCAATTTTGTTGTTGTTGTTGTTGGGTTTTTTTTGGGGGGGGGGGNGGTCAAGACAGGGTTTCTCTGTGTAGCCCTGGCTGTCCTGGAACTCACTTTGCAGACCAGGCTGATCTCGAACTCAGAAATCCTCCTGCCTCTGCCTCCCAAGTGCTGGGATTAAAGGCGTGTGCCACCACTGCCTGGCTGTGATGTGTAATTTTAACAATTCCATTTAAAGAACTAGTGTGTAACTCAATGGTAAAGTCCTGGTTTAGTATGTACAAGGCCTTGGGCTCCACCTCCAGCATGATGCAAAGATAGATAGATGAAAGAAAGAAAGAAAGAAAGAAAGAAAGAAAGAAAGAAAGAAAGAAAGAAAGAAAGAAAGAAAGAAAGAAAGAAAGAAGATAGATAGATAGAGAGTCTAAACTTTTATTTACAAAGAAATTCCTTGAAAAGAAGGTTCAACATTTAAAAAGTATACAGTATTTAAAGATATGAAAAAATATTGGTAACCTGTTGGTAAATTTAAGTGAATAGAGCCTGGGGATCTATTTAGGAATGACTTTTAGAAGCAGGGATGAGGAAAGGTGTTATGGTAAATCTCTAACCCAAATAAGCCCCGGCAATGAAAACACAATCCAAATAATATGAATACATGCTGTGCGCCTAGATTGGGCATATCTACCACTACACTACTATCTTCCCTATATAAGAGACCCCTTATAACTTGCAGTTTCTCCAGGCCAGGTGCTTTTGCTCCCTTTTCCTTCTTCCTCCTCCCTCCTCCTCCATCGTCCTCTCTCTCTCTCTCTCTCTCTCTCTCTCTCTCTCTCTCTCTCTCTCTCTCTCAAAACCTTCAGCTCCATCTTCCCCTCTTTCTCTGCCCAATCACTGACTCTAGCCTTTATTTATAAATTAAGGTGTTTACAGGAATGTTTACAGGAAATCACCTGAGTGCTTATTCCTTGTTGGAACCCCTCACAGGAGAATAGAATAAACATTAAGTATAATTAGCCCCAGGGCTATTCACAACAGAATGGGAGCAAGCAAGATGATGAAGGAGGAAGAGTGGTCCCTATAATGGCTGCCTCTTGGAAGGCAGTTTCCAGTGGGGACTTATCCTCCACACTGGGAACTGCAGAACAGAGATATTTCAAGTCAGACAGAATTCATGAACAGTTTCTTCAGAATCTTCAGTCCTCAAAATCCCAACATCATAACCTCAGTTTCAACATAACTGCTCTTAGTCTTTATTGTCCTGCTTTGCATTCTGCCTGTCATTGAAGCAGTAGATACAAGAGATGCAACCTGTGTTGTGTAAAGCTACATGCTTCGGGGTTGCAATGGCTGATTTTCTTTGACTTGATTAGGAAAACACCCAGAGGGCATTAGTTAGGCATATCTTTGGGTATGCCTATTAGGACATTTCTAGAGATGATTAACAGATCCCAGAAAACCCATCCTGAATGTGGGTTGCACCCTCCCTTGGGCTGGAGTCCTGGATGTAAGGAAAAAGCGGGAAGAAGAAACTTACCTTGGCAAAAGCTACTACCTGCCCTGCTCTAGATGAAAGCAATTGCCCACATCCACTGCTGTCAGCAACCCCTGCCACTGTGCCTTCCCCACCATGATGAGCTATCAAAGCAAGGTGTATGCATGAAAGAAAAGTCAGCAGATGTGGCCCCAAAGGGCTCTTCCTAATCAAACTCTAAGATGCCCCCCCCCCAAAAGCCTTGAGCTTCCAAGACTAAAACTTAAATTGGGAAATAAGTTTTCTTCACATTGACTAATGCACAAAAACATGCAGCCTTTGTGTTTGCTACTTGGAAACAGGTCTGGGGATTATAATAGCTTAAGTTTGCAAAAATAATATTTCAGATTTTCAGAATTCTCTAACCACATGAAACGCAGAGAAGTTTTTACACAGAATCTAGCAAATCACAACTATTCCACAGTAATCACTGCCTGCTGGATCATTAAGAAATTTTGTTCTCCATGCACTTATTAAATTTTTCATCTTTCAAATTGACATTCTTAAGTATGAAGTAATCAAACAGTTTATATTTAATTTCTGGCATGATGACCTTAGAAGCATGTATTAATTACACCTACTATTGAAATAGAGAAAAGATTTAATTTGAAAAATTTTTATAAGGATATTAAAATGGAAAATAAACTTAATGTAAAAAAATCACTTTGTCTTGAATGGCATTGCCATGGTGAGCAGTACTATATTAATAGTAACATAATTAAAAGTAACCAAAAGTAAAGGTGAACACTGTAACAGAAAATTAACAAAGCAATTTTTCAAATTATTTTTTTAGATTATAATATAGTTACATCATTTCTCCATCCATTTTCCTGTCTCCAAATCTTCCCACATATTCTCTCCTCGCTCTCTTTTAAATCCATGGCCTCTCTTTTCATTATTTGCTATTACATTTGTGTATGCATACTTACATATTCCTAAATATATAAATACAACCTACTCTACATAATGTTTGCTGGATATGTGTTTTCAGTGCTGACCATTTCGTATGGAATAGCTAATTGATGTGCTCTTTCCTGGGGAAAATGATTTCTTCAGCTCTCAGCACTCCTTAGTTGCCTGTAGTTTGTGTAGGGTTGATGTATCTTGGGCTCTCCCTCATCCATGTTAACATGTTTATTGTTGTCCTTATTTCTGCTCCTGGTTATAATGTCGAAATCACATATTCATGGATATATGATTAATGCATATAACTATAAATGAGTACATATAGTCACAAATTCATAATTGTGGAAATGCAAGTGCATGTTTGCAATATCCTGAACATTTGCATCTCCACTGTTCCTTGAGTTTATATTACAATAAAAATTTTCAGAAGCACATACACACACATGTCCACACAATTACATTTGTGGTATAAAGTTATGGAATCTGGCTTGAAAGAATTCCAATTAATTTGATAACAGTGGTGACTTTGATAAGAGAAGAAAACATTATTTATGTATTCTTGTGTAATTAAAGGAAAATGTATGAGAAGTATAAAAAAGGAGAACAAAACAAAATCATGATGTAGTCTAGTATTTTTAAGTTACATCAAATCATGTTTCCATACAGTATATACATCTAGCAATTTTTTAGGAAACAGAATGTGACCTTATTATTATGCATAAGCAACAAAATGCAATCATACATACATATAAGACCAAAAAGTGTATGTTTACTTGAAAAATAAACTACATCTGAAAACAAAACTGAAAAAAAATTTAATGTTCAAGGAAAGGTAAATTGTATTCCAAAATTATATTGAATATTAGTATGAACTATTACTATATTGTTAAAGTATAGAAATCATGAATTATTCTATATTGTTAAGTTACATAAAATCATATATCCATACAAGTAAAAAAAACAATAACATTTTTGGGGGGCCAGGAGTTTCGAGACAGGGTTGCTCTGTGTATCCCTGGCTGTCCTGGACAACTCACGTTGTAGACCAGGCTGGCCTCAGAACTCAGAAATCCGCCTGCCTCTGCCTCCAAAGTGCTGGGATTAAAGACATGCACCACCACTGCCCAGCTAAAACCAAAAATATTAATATTGCTTATATTTGGGTCAAAAGGAGTTAGATGGATTTTTCTCTGTGTTATTTTCCATTTTCTCTAAATACTTATAGTTATAATAAATACATTTATATTTAAATTAAGAAAAACATTATAGAAATCAATAAAAAATATAAACACCCTCACAGATAATTGGCAATGGGCAAAATTCTATCCAATACTGTCTGAAGTGTAAGAACAATTCCTTGTTTATTGATGGAAGCAACCTTTTGGAGGTTGTATTAGATTGAGCATAAAGAATATTCACAATATTTGCATTCTTTGGCTCAGCTTTCTGTCCTGCCATGCCCACTCTAGTGGTGACTCACATCAGGTCTGAAAATCTGAACGAATCCTGAGGAAAAAGAGGAGACTCAGCCTCTTGGAGTCCTGGCATTTCCAATAATCTATGTACATGAACCCTATCCGCATGTTAGTATGGTGTAAAGATTGAATTTTTACCATGAGTGAGGTTTCTACCAGTGTTCCAAAGTCCTAAAAGATTCCTTAAAGCCAGGAGCTCAGGAATTCAGTGAAAAGGTTACCTAGTTATTAACATTCTAATTCACTTCTAGTAAAAACCGGTGATAAGAATTAAGCATTACAAAGAACAGAGCCAAGCTCAGGGCAAAGTTAGCATAGTGTACTTTAGGAGTCTTCATTTCATCCAAGTTACGTTCATATGCAAGTATTTACCAAGGCCTGGGAAATGGGGGAGTTGTGGTATTGCATGAGATCTGCTAGAGCAGGAACCCCCCCAAAACAGGTTTTTTTTTTCCTGCTGGGCCCAAGGGAATGGCATAATCGAGGATTTACTGGAGAACCCCTGGTGGTGGGGTGTAAATATTGACTAGCCTTGCACCTGGTTTCCTCCTCAAGCTGCCCGGTCCCACCCCCCTGGTCTTTTCATGTATTCAATCCTTTATCTTGTGCCATTGTAACAAGGGATGTATCCTGCCCTGCTTTTCTTGTTTGTTCTGTATTAAAGATGTGATGCTCACTTTAATCAATGCATTCAGTTTCTCTCTCTCTCTTTCTTTCTCTCTCTCTCTCTCTCTCTCTCTCTCTCTCTCTCTCTCTCTCTCTCACTGTCTGTCACTCATTCACTCATTCGCTGAATCCTCGCTCACCTGCAGCCAAGAGACCCAGTTCCACGGAGATTGGGGACCCAAATGAGGCCCGTCTGTGGCACTGTCCTATTAATATAACACTATGCCATGAACTTATGAAGGTAAAGGCTTGCTTCAGCTTGTGGTTTTAGAAATTTATGTCCATTATCAAGTGGATGTACTACTTTGTGCCTCTAATAAAGTAGGAGATATGTCAGGGTGAGGGGCACAAGTCTGAACAGAGTGACTGTCTGATGATCAAAACCTAAGAACATCCTTTCTAAAAGGCCTACCACTTCTCACTAGTGCCACTGTAAAGGCCAAGCTTTACACACATGGACCTTTGAGGACCATAGAAGATCCAAACTACAAGCACCCACTAATTCTACTTCTAGAGAAAGCCTCCTAAAAGAGTAGTCAAAGACATACAAATGTTCTACTTAGAAAAAAATAGACATAGTAATACTATTTAGTGCTGAATGTTTGAGACTGCAGATGCATAAATAGAAAACTTTAAAAAATAATATTATGCTATTTGAATTGAAAATCACTTACTTAAATACTCAATAAGGAGAATACCAAATGCATAATTTTAATCAAATAAAGCAGGAGATGTGGTGGAATTGCTCATTTAATTCCACAGTTGAGAAAAGGAAGAAAAGAAAATGATCAGATATGCATTCATGTAAAAGTGGAAATGTGTATATAGAAAAAGTCTAATTATAATGGCATATTAACTGGCAGCTCCAGCAGACTTTTTATTTTATTTTTTAAAGATTTNTTTATTTTATTTATCTGAGTACATTGTAGCTGTCTTCAGACACACGAAAAGAGAGCATCAGATCCTATTATAGATGGTTGTGAGATACCATGTGGTTTCTGGGAAATGAACTCAGGACATTTGGAAGAACAGTCAGTATTCTTATGAGCAATCTCTCCAGCCCCAGACTTTTTATTTTTGTCTTCACAAGGTTTTGTATATCTCCAAGCTTTCTTCAATGAACCCACTAGAGATATTTAAACATATATTGTTAACTTCATAATAAAATTGACCGTGATCCAGTGGTCTGATGATCTCTTTTTACAAGCACTGGCCTTTGACATACTAAGAACTATCATATTTCTCCTGTCCAGCCTGTAATCCACACAGATCTCACCCAGAGACTGGTCCTTGCTCTGTAAACCATATACTGGCCTTTAGCCAAGAGCAATAAGACCTGACCTGAGATGACCTAACCTGACCTCTGAGTTCAGCCAGTGATAACAAAAGGCATTTATAACATTATTGCATGAAGTGTTTTCTTTTTCCTTCCTAACATAATACTTGCTATTGTTGAACTGCTACGTATCATGTAGACCATTTCAGTCTGTGAAGATACCTATTGATCAGAACATGTTATATCTGTTAATGCTAACATATCATGAAACGTATATATTCCAGATAATAATCAGATAATAACCACAGAAATGAAATGCCAACCTTCATACATATTAAAAGAAGGATGCTTCTTTTAATGACCTGGGTCAGCAGACTTCTCCAGGTCATTACTCATTTTCTTCCCCTGGGGCCCCAAAGCTGAGTTAATCATATTCAGGTAAAAAATATATCAGCTGACACTGGAGGCTTGTGAATAGCTGTGGAAAATTAAAAATAATAAACACTTCACAGTTTCTTATTTTGCTCTAATCCATCTCTGATTTTCAGCACTAATTTCTGAGATATTTGATAACAGAATACAATTATATAGATTCCAGTAAATCATTTATTCACAGTATTTGTTGAGCATCCACTAGTACTGAGCACACTTCTAGGTAACTCAGTAAATACTATCAAATGGATAGAGGTGACAGGTGTCATCAGGGTGACTGCTCGAATCTTTGGGTGATAAACTGAGAATAGGTGAAGAGCAGCTATCCTTATGCACTAGGTACAAGCAGAGAAACACTAGTTTGTGTAGCCAGGACTGACTGAAAGGAAAATTTTAGAAGAAGAACCTAAGGAGAAAGTGTCAAGACTCTCTTCTAGGGGCACAAACCCATTAATAGTGTTCTGATACAGGACATGAGCAAATGCAACTTCTGTGGGGGTGGGCAGTGAAAAACATGACTTGGGAAAATGAAAGAGCCTTGGAAAATTCATTCTCTCATCTCAGTGCCAGCAGACAGATAGACAGATATACATACAGAGAGAGAGAGAGAGAGAGAGAGAGAGAGAGAGAGAGAGAGAGAGAGAGAAGGAGAAACAGGGAGAAGTATGATCAAACAACAAAAAACAACAACAACAAAAAACAAAAAAGAACTAGAGACCAAAAGCACATGACCAACACTGGATGTGTCATGGAATACATTTGCAACCCAACAATCCAGATTCCTCTGAGTCTGCCTAGCATATAGAAGCAAAAAACAATTCCTCCCTTCTTGGAATTCAACCAAAGTAGTGGCAAAAAGCCTTTTGATTATTTGCTGACTGCTGATTTGTTAGCTAGGCAGTACTAGAGATAAGTGTCTCTCTTTTCATGGCCCACTCTGAGAACGCAGAGAAAATGTCAGGGCACTATTCTTTGACTTGCCCTCCATAGTATCTCTACCTAAAGGGAAAATCTTTATGTCAGAACTGTTTCATAGTTCATACAATGGAACTGTAGGTTGAGCCATAGACTATGGTCAGACTCATTTCTTGCTAAAGAAATGAGTAATAATAAGCTCTTAAAGGGGCTAAGGTCTAAGGTACATCAGTAGAAAACTCACATACCATTCTTCTAAGAGATTGACAGATATCCCTACTTGTAATACACACTTTCTGTCTTTTGGCAAACAACACAAAGATCAACACAGCAACCACAAAAGTGGTTTTACCACTCTTATTCTAACACTGAATTCTAGCCTTACTCAGATTAGTTTCTTTCTATCTACACCCTTACACGGTACTATCCTTGGTACTTTATTATATAAGAGTGATTGGTGACTGTTTTGGTTGGCTATTGCTGCATTTTCAGAGCATGCTTAATCTACTGGTTTTTGTTTCTCCTATAGTTAGAAGTTTATTGTCAGAGCGATGATAAAGAGTGTACCAAGTACCCTGGGAATGGAGGATAGGGGATTAGCTACTGAGCTTTACTCCTAGTCCAGTGGCAAGGAATGGCATCTCAACCCAACACAGTCTAGTTCTATCAGAACACTGTGAACACTTGAACAAAAAAAACTGCCTTAATTTAGACAATTCAATAAATGGCCTATTTCGAGATATATAAGTATCATTGAAGAAACATGAAGACTCAAGGTAATATGACTCATAAAAAAATAGTGATTCCACAGCAATAAATTCCAATGAGATGAATTTGATAAAACCCAAAAGAATTTGAAAGATTAACTATAAGAATATGCAACATAGTAGAGATGATACAAATAAACTGAATAATTTGAAGAGAATACAAATAAACAGCTAAGCAAATTAAGGATGTCAATACAGGGTATGAAACAGGAATGCTATCGGAAGGATAATGAAAAGAAAACACATTTTCAAAATGAATAGCTCAATAAATCAATGAGAAAGGTCAGTGGAAAGCCCTGCCAATGGAATATTCCTGGAAAGTTGAAGTAGAATATTCTGTAATGTTGAGCTTTGAATAAAAATTCCCCCCGGACTGGTGAGAGGGCTCAGTGGGTAAAAGCACCCGACTGCTCTTCCGAAGGTCCGGAGTTCAAATCCCAGCAACCACATGGCTCATAACCATCCGTAACAAGATCTCTTCTGGAGTGTCTGAAGACAGCTACAGTATACTTACATATAATAAATAAATAAAAATCTTAAAAAAAAAAAGAAAGAAAAGGAGAGGTGGGGATGGTGATTTTCCCAAGAAGTTCTTAAAAAAAAATTCCCCCCAAAGGCATAGTTGCATACTTGGTCACCAGGGAGTGGAACTCTTAGAAAGGATTAGAAGTGTGGCTGGAGGAAATGTGTTACTAGGGGTGAGCTTTGAGATTTCAAACACCCATGCCCTGCTCAATCTTTCTGCCTCCTGCCTATGAATCAGGATGTAGCTCTCAGCTACTGCTTCAGTGCCATACATGTTGCCATGCTCCTCACCATGATGATAATAGACTAAGCTACTGAACCTGTAAGGCAGCCCCAATTAAATGCTCCTTTATAAAAGTTGCTGTGGTTATGGTGTCTCTTCCCAGAAGCCATGACTAATACAGGTGACAAAAAATGAAGTCAGAGTCTATGAACAGAATGTGTAAGATCTGGGAGACACAAAAGAACAAATTTACAAATCTTGTGCATAGAAGGAGAAAGACTCTACGATAAAGATAATATCAATGAAATCATAGCAGAAAAATACCCAAAATTAAGGAAATAGATATCAGAAAGAGGAACAATTTAGAACATCAAATGAAAAAGACCATAAAACAATCTCCCTGTGTCATATAATTCTTAAAATGCTGAGTGTTGTGGTTTATAAAAAACAAAAGAGGCCAGGGATATGTTTGGTGGAGGTGCAGTATGGTGTGAGGGAAGGGAGTGCCTTTGTGGGTTCATGCTGAGGCATCTCTTCCCCCAAGGTACCAGCCACGTGACACATGTGTGTATAGTATAGAATAGAGTTTATTTAGGGCATGGGTAGGAGGTGAGGGGGTAAAAGGAGGGAAGGAGTGAGAGAGAGAGGAGAGGAGAAGAGGCCAGGCATGAACATGTAGAGAGAGGGGAGGGGAATGGAAAGAGAGCAGGAAGCCAGTAAGAGAGCAAGAAAAGAGAGGGAGGTGACAAACAGCCCCTTTTATAACACCAAAAGGTCCGTGGAACACCAAGTCACATATGAAGGCAAGCCCACCAGAACGACAGGCTTCTAAACAGAAACCTCAAAGGCCAGAAGGTCATAGAATGATCAGTTTTAAGCTGTAAAACTCAATAAGTGCTGAACCAGTTACTATATTCAATAAAACTATCTTTCATAATTAAAAGATAAAGAATTTTTTTCTATGATAAATGCAAACTGAAAGGATTTAGGACCACTACGCTATCACTACTGAAGACACTGAAGAGAGAAGGCAAGAATGTCTACGATGTTAGAAGACTGAGTAAGCCACATGAGTAGACCACGTGAGTGAACAAGGATTAGCAAAGTCTCATTAAAACAACAAAATAACAGGCATTGATGCATACCTTTCTAAAATATCTTTGGATGTTAGTAGTCTCCATTTTCCAATGAAAAGATAAAGATTGGAAGATTAAATTTGAAGAAAGGATAGGAAGAACACATTCCAAGAAAATAGAACTAGAAAGCAAGTAAGCATGGCTATAACAATGTTTAAGGAAGTACATTGCAAAACAAACTTAGGAAAAAGAGCTTTTAAAAGGTCATTTTATGTTAATTATGGAAACAATCTATTAAGAGAATAAATTAATTCTAAACATGTATACACACCAAACATAAGTGCACCTAATTTTATAAAGCAAATCCCACTAGATGAAAGGAAACAGATTGATCTTAAAACAATAGTGGGTGAGCTCAATATTCTATTTTCACCAATACATAAGTTGTTCAAACACAAAATCAACAAAGAAACACCAGAGTTAGACTACAAATCACATGAACTTAACAAACATTTATAGAATATTGCACTCATACCCTGAACAATACATTTTTTTTCTCAACAGCTCATAGAACTTTCCAAATTAAGTTATATTTTAAAACATGGAACAAGCCTTAACATGGGAAATATGAAATGATTTATTGTATTCTATCCATCATAATGGAACAAAACTAGTAATCAACAGCAAAATAAGCTACAGGAGAGTAAATGACACATTATTGAATGACAAATGGGTCATTGAAGATATCAAGAAAGAAAACTAAACAATTCCTAGAATCAATTGGAAATGTAAACACATAATATTAGAACCTGTGAGAATGTTATAAAAGCAGTTCTAAGAGGGAATTTTATGGCTATAAAGACCTGCATTTAAAAACCAGGGAGAATTCATATGAATAGCATACTGATAGATCACAAAGTATTAGAAAATGAAGAACAACCTAAACCCCAAAACAGTATATCAAAAAAAAAAAATTTAAGGACAGGATATGAAGTATTGAAATGTAAATGAAAATACTATAAAGAATCAAGACAAAGCTTCTGGGACAGGGTCCGACAGGCAGACATCTGGAGCTGGAAAGTGGACCTGATCTTCAGTTCTCTGTGCACTTTCCCTGCCATAGGACAGCTTGCCTCCAGGGAGTGCTCTTTACCCTGGACTCAGGAGAGAGCTCCTCTCTCAGGAGTGCTGACAAATGCTTACAGAAGGAACAAGCTCCAGCCAGAGACAGAAAGAACATCTAACACCAGAAATTGCTAGGTGGCGAAACACGAACTAAAGAATCCAACCAACAGAAATCAAGATGACTTGGCATCATCAGAATCTAGTACTACACCCAGAGTGAGTTCTGAATACCACAACACACTGCAAAAGCAAAATTCAGATTTAAAATTATACCTCATGATGATGGTAGAGGATTTTAAGAAGGACATTATTAACTCCCTTAAAGAACTACAGAACACAGTTAAACAAGTAAAAGCCCTTAAAGAGGAAACAAAAAAAAAAATACTTAAAGAATTATAGAAAAACACAACCAAACAGGTGAAACAAAACCATCCAGGATCTAAAAATGGAAGTAGAAACAATAAAGAAATCGAACAGGGAGACAACTCTGGAGATAGAAAACCTAAGAAAGAAGTCAGGAGCTATAGATGCAACAGAATACAAGAAGAAGAGGAGAGAATTTCAGGTGCAGAAGATACCATAGAAAACACTGAAATAACAGTCAAAGAAAATGCGAAATGCAAAATGACCCTAACTCAAAACATCTGGGAAATCCAGGACACAATGAAAAAACCAAACCTAAGGATAATTGGTATAGAAGAGAGAGAAGATTTCCAAATTAAAGGACCAGTAAATATCTTCAACAAAATTATAGAAGAAAACTTCCCTAACCTAAAGAAAGAGATGCCCATGAACATACAAGAAGTCAATAGAACCCCAATAGAACCCCTAAGATAAAACAAATGCAATCCCAGGCTACTATACCCAGCAAAACTCTCAATTACCATAGATGGAAAAGCCAAAGTATTCCAAGACAAAACCAAATTTACACAATACCTTTCTACAAATCCAGCTCTTCAAAGGATAATAAGGAAAAAACTCCAACACAAGGAGGGAGACTACACTCTAAAAAAAGCAAGAAAGTAATCTTTCAAAAAACCTAAAAGAAGATAGCCAATTGAACAGAATCCCTAACCAGAAAATAAATAAATAAATAAATAACTGGAAGCAACAATTACTTTTCCTTTATCTCTTAATATCAATGGACTCAATTCCCCAATAAAAAGACATAGACTATCAGACTGGCTACATAAATAGTACCTAACATTTTGCTGAATGCAGGAAATCCACCTCAGGGACAAAGACAGATACTTCCTCAGAGTAAAAGGCTAGAAAACAAATTTCCAAGCAAATGTTCCCAAGAAATAATCTGGAGTAGCCATTCTAATATCAAATAAAATAGACTTTCAACCTGAAGTTATCAAAGAAGACAAGGAGGGACACTTCGTACTTATCAAAGACAAAAATTTACAAATATGAACTCTCAATTCTGAACATCTATGCTCTAAATGCAAGGGCATCCACATTCATTAAGGAAACTCTAGTAAAGCTCAAACCACATATTTTATCCCACACAATAATAGTGGGAGACTTCAATACCCCACTCTCATCAGAGAGTAATGGACAGATTCTGGAAACAGAAACTAATCAAAGAAACAGTGAAAGTAACAAAAGTTATGAAACAAATGGATTTAACAAATATCTATAGAATATTTTATCCTAAGAACAAAAGGATATACCTTATTCTCAGCACCTCGTGGTACTTTCTGCAAAATTGCCCATATAATTGGTCAAAATACAGGCCTCAACAGATACAACGACATTGAAATAATCCCATGAATCCTATCAGATCACCATGGACTGAGGCTGACCTTCAATAACAACATAAATAATAGAAAGAGAACATTCACATGGAAGTTGAACAACGCTCTACTCAATGATAACTTGGTCAAGGGAGAAATAAAGGAAAAATTAAAGACCTTTTAAGAGTTTAATGAAAATGAAGTCACAACATACCCAAATTTATGGGACACANTGAAAGCAGTCCTAAGAGGAAAACTCATAGCTCTGAGTGGCTCCAAAAAGAAACTGGAGAGAGCATACACTAGCAGCTTGACAGCACACCCAAAAGATTTAGAACAAAAGGAAGCAAATTAACACTAAAGGAGTAGATGGCAAGAAATAATCAAGCTCAGGGTTGAAATCAACCAAGCGGAAACAAAAAGAACTATACAAAGAATCAACCAAACCAAGAACTGGTTCTTTGATAAAATCAACAAGATAGATAAACCCTTAGCCAGGCTAACCAGAGGGCACAGGGACAATATCTTAATTAACAAAATCAGAAATGAAAAGGAAGACATAACAACAGAATCTGANGAAATCCAAAACATCATCAGATCCTTCTACAAAAACCTATACTCAACAAAACTGAAAAACCTGGAGGAAATAAACAATTTTATAAACAGATACAAGGTATCAGAGTTAAATCAGGATCAGATTAATGATCTAATCAGTCCCATGTCCCCCTAAAGAAATGGAAACTGCTATTAATAGTCTCCCAACCAAAAAAAAAGCCCAGGAAGAGATGGATTTAGTGATAGAGTTCTATCAGACCTTCAAAGAAAACCTAATACCAATACTCCTCAAACTATTCCACAAAATAGAAACAGAAGATACTCTACCCAATTCGTTCTATGCAGCCAAAAATAATCTGATACCTAATCCACACAAAGACTCAACAAAGAAAGAGAACTTCAGACCAATTTCCCTTATGAATATCCTGCACAGACACTAAATAAAATTCTTGCAAACCGAATCCAAGAACACATCAAAATGATCATCCATCATCATCAAGTAGGCTTCATCCCAGGGATGCAGGGATGGTTCAATATACAGAAAACCATCAATGTAACCCACTATATTAAAAAACTCAAAGACAAACACCACATGATCATCTCGTTAGATGATGAGAAAGAAAGCATTTGACATAAATCTAACACCCATTCATGATAAAAGTCTTGGAAAGATCAGGAATTCAAGGGCCATACCTAAACTTATTAAAAGCAATATACAGCAAACCAGTAGCCAACATCAAACTAAATGGAGAGAAACTTGAAGCAATCTCTCTAAAATCAGGGACTAGACAAGGCTGCCCACTCCCTCCCTACCTATTCAATATAGAATTTGCAGTCCTAGCCAGAGCAATTAGACACCAAAAGGAGATCAAAGGGGTACTAATTGGAAAGGAAGAAGTCAAAATATCAATATTTGCAGTTCAGCTGGAGGTGCCCATGGAGAAGAATGCAAATTGATGCATTCTTACCTTCTTGTACAAAGCTCAAATCTAAGTGGATCAAGGGTCACCACATAAAACCATAGACACTGAAACTTATAGGGGAGAAAGTGGGGAAGAGCCTCAAACATATGGGCACAGGAGAAAAATTCCTGAACAGAACACCAATGGCTTGTATTGTAAGATCAAGAATCAACAAATAGGACCTCATAAAATTGCAAAGCTTCTGTAAGGTATAGGATACTGTCAATAAGACAAAAAGGCAACCAACATATTGGGAAAAGATCTTTACCAATCCTAAATTGATTGAAGGCTAATATCCAAAATATACAAAGAACTCAAGAAGTTATACTCCAGAAAATCAGGTAAACCTATTAAAAAATGTGGTACAGAGCTAAACAAATAATTCTCAACTGAGGAATACTGAATGGCTGAGAAGGACCTATAAAACATATTCACTATCCTTAATCATCAGGGAAATGCAAATCAAAACAACCCTGAGATTCCACATCACACCAGTCAGAATGGCCAAGATCTAAAACTCTGGTGACAGCAGATGTTGATGATGATATGGAGAAAGAGGAACACTCCATTGCTGGTGGGATTTACAAGGTGATACAACCACTCTGGAAATCAGTTTGGTGGTTCTTCAGAAAATTGGACATATTACTACCAGAAAATCCAGCAATACCTACTCCTGGCCATATACCCAAAAGATGCTCTAACATGTAATAAGGACACACACTCCACTATGTTCCAGCGTTTTTTATAATAGGCAGAAGTTGGAAAGAACCCAGATGTCCCTCAACAGAGGAGTGGATACAGAAAATGTGATATATTTACACAATGGCGTACTACTCAGCTATTAAAAACAATGAATTTATGAAATTCTTACACAAATGGATGGATCTGGAGGATATCATTCTAAGTGAGGTAACCCTATCACAAAAGAAAATACATGATATGCACTCACTGATAAATGCATATTATCCCAGAAGCTAGGAATACCCAATGTACAATTCACAAACCATATGAAACTCAAAAAGAAGGAAGACCAAAGTGTAGATACTTCAATCCTTCTTAGAAGGTGGAACAAAATACCCATGGAAGGAGTTACACAGACAAAGTTCGGAGCAGAGACTGAAGGAATGACCATCCAGAAACTGCCCCACCTGGGGATCCTTCCCATAAACAACCAGCAAACCCAGACACTATTGAGGATGCCAACAATAGCTAGCTGACAGGGGCCTGATAAAACTGTCTCCTGAGAGACTTTGCCAGTACCTGTCCAATATAGAAGTGGATGCTCGCAGCTATCAACTGAATGAAGCACAGGGTCCCCAATGGAGGAGCTGGAGAAAGTACCCAAGGAGCTTAAGGGATTTGCAGCCCCATAGGAGGAACAACAATATGAACTAATCAGTTCCCCAAGAGCTCCCTGGGACTAAACCACCAGTCAAAGAAAACACATGATGAGAGTCATGGTTCTAGCTGCATATGTAGCAGAGAATGGGCTAGTCGGTCATTAATAGGAGGAGAGGCCCTTAGTCCTGTAAAGTTTCTATGCCTCAGTATAGGGGAGTGCCAGGGTCAGGAACAGGAAGTAGGTGGGTTGGTGAGCAGGGAGATGTGGGGAGGGGATAAGGAATTTTCAGAGGTGAAACTAGGAGAGGGAATAACATTTGTAATGTAAATAAAGAAAATATCTAATAAAATATAAACATAAAAATAAAATAAAATAAAATATTTAATTAACCAACTGGCATATGGGCTTCCTCTTGAGGAAAGGGTGTGACCTTGGACCAGGAATTGGCAGTCAAAAGTAACTGTTCTCAGTTGAGTCCTAATAATTCCCCCAATTGTTTCTGACACTATCCTTTTTTATATTCACCAATGTCTAGAGGCAAGAAACTTTCTTTCTCTGTCTGGACATCTGAAGATGAGTAGGCTGGGACAAGCTCATATACCAAATCCTTTCTAATTCTCACATTCAGAAATGACCCAGACACAATTTTAAATGATACAGATACATCAGTACCTTTATTGCTCTCAACCTCTAAGCCAAGACCCTATGAATATGATTGGAATGATTAAAGCACTATTTCAAGGGTCTTGAAATTCTTTCAAACTCTTATAATACAAATGTTCAGTTTTGAAAAGACTTACTGTGCCTGACATAAGCCCTTATTATAAATGTTTCAAGGTGAGTGAACATAAGTTTTCTTCTTAAAATAATTAATTAAACAAAGTTATATAATAAATTGCTATTTTGATCCATGTGTTTAAAAAAATACAATTATGTTCCACTATGTTTATAGCAGGCTTATTCATAATAGCCAGAAGCTGGAAAGAACCCAGCTGTCCCTCAATGGAGGAATGGATACAGAAAATGTGGTACATCTACACAATGGAGTATTACTCAGCTATTAAAAACAATGAATTTATGAAATTCTTGGGCAAATGGATGTATCTGGAGGATATCATCCTTAGTGAGGTAACCCAATCACAAAAGAAATCACTAGATATGCACTCACTGATAAGTGGATATTAGTCCAGAAACTTAGAATTCCCAAGATACAATTTTCAAAACACAAGAAAACCAAGAAGGAAGACCAATGTGTGGATACTGCATTTCACCTTAGAATAGGGTACAAAATACCCATGAAAGGAGTTACAGAGACAAAGTTTGGAGCTAAGATGAAAGGATGCACTATCCAGAGACTACCCCACCCGGGNATCCATCCCATCATCAGCCACTAAACCCAGACACTATTGCACATGCCAGCAAGATTTTGCTGAAGGGATGCTGATACAGTAGTCTCTTGTGAGGCTATTCCAGTGCCTGGAAAACACAGAAGTGGATGATCACAGTCAGCTATTNGATAGAACACAGGGTCCCCAATGGAGGAGCTAGAGAAAATACTGAAAGAGCTGAAGGGGTCTGCAACCCTATAGGTGGAACAACAATATGAACTAAGCAGTACCCCCTGAGCTCATGTCTCTAGCTGCATATGTAGCAGAAGATGGCCTCTTCAGCCATCATTGGGAAGAGAGGCCCTTGGTCTTACAAACTATATATGCCCCAGTACAGGGGAATGCCAGAGCCAAGAAGTGGGAGTGGGTGGGTAGGGGAGCAGGGTCGACGGGAGGGTATAGGAAACTTTCTGGATAGCATTTGAAATGTAAATAAAGAAAATATCTAATAAAAAATAAAATACAATTTAGATCTGAGCATAGTCTCACATGTTTACAACTTCAGCAGTCAAGAGAAAGAGGCAGGAGGATTCAGAATTCAAGATCATCTTCAGCAATGTAGTGAGTTTAAGCCTGCCTGGACTACATGAGACTCTGCCTCAAAGACAAATAAAAATCAAGATTCTAATGCGTAAGTCTGGGTTATGATGTCCATTTCTAATGACATCCAGGTAATGCTAATGCTACTAGGCCAGGCACATCCATGAAGAAAATCTAAGTTATTACATTGTGATCCACCTGAAGATAATAATCTATGGGAAAATAAAGAGAAAATCAAGCATATACAGATGTTCAAGACAAAACAGTCCTATGAACAGAGTTTTAGCCTATAACTAGTGTAGTATTGTATCCTGCTTTCTTTCTGAAGCTATCCTTTTGGTGAGGGACCTTGTTTCCTAGATACCCTGTACTCAGCTCAGAAAAGATGCTTTGCACAGAGGCACATTCTTTTCTTTCTCTCTTAGCTCTAATGTGTTACTCATAGGCCTCATTAGCCCTCAAAACATGTCCCAGTTCTACATCAGCTGCAAATTTAATTATTGCTTTTTGTAACCCTTCTGCATAGCACCGAGGACAATACTAATTAAAGGCAGAGACAAACCTATTCTCCCTATTGCTCCTGTCCTGTCATTACTGGCTTGAATTCTTGGAAGTTCTCAGCTGATTCCAAACTCTAAATAAAATTCTACTTGCAAAGGTTGCAATTTTTTATTCTTCACATCAACAAAACATCCAGGATTTAAGAGAGAGACTCTAGTCTAATTTATTCCAAGGTACTTGTGCTGGTAATTTTTCACTGTTTACAGGCTTGTTGAATAGCCTGGATAATGTAAGCATTTGCCTATCAAATTACCAAGCCTTAAAAACATCTACTTTTGCCTCCCACTACAATCTAGCTGTATCTTCTACCACCACAGCCACACTTGTGCTTGCCAGCCAAAACTCTAAAGCCAAAGAGTCTCTCAAAAGCTGATCTAGGTTGTTACTTGGCTCCAAAATAGAAGTATATGGAATAATGTACAGTGTAGGGATCTATTTCAGGGATGAGTGAACACCAAAGGCTCTCCCAACTCATTCATATGATATCTTCACTGGAAAAAATTCACTGTATATCACTTCTCCAACCCAAGTCACTTTGTCACACAATTCACCTTTAGAACCTATTCAAATTAATCAGGTTAATGGTGACCTTGTTTGAAGATTTTCACTAGAAGAATGACTACAACCTGACTAATCAAATCCTGAAATCCCTCTCTAAAAGCAATAAAATCAAAAACTTTAAGTGACATTCAGATGCCAGTATTTCAGACTCCTCAGACAATTCCAATGTGCATGCAAGGTTGAGAATTATTCAATCTGATTTCAATTTATTTTGCCTATTCAAGTTGATTTGTCTAAATTAATTCATCTGAGCCTTTATCTAAGGTGACACTCATCACTGAGAGTCTAGAGTATTTATTTGAGAAGGAGAACACTTTTCACTTATATAACACTCTTAGGAGAAGGACAAGAGTTATGGGAGGGTATTTTAGACTAGAGAAAAGGAGAGAAATGGATGTAGCAGGACAAGAAGGGGAAGTATTAAAAGAGTTTCAGGCCTGCATTTTTTAATGCTTGAGCCACATTACTATCTAGATATATTGCTTTCTTTTCAAGTTACTGTGATCAAAAGCAACTAAGGGATAAAAGGTTTATTCTGGATTATAGTTTAAGAAGGAATGGGCTCTATCATGGAGATGGAGACATGGCAAGAAGAGCTTGAGGCAGTTTGTCACAGTGTATCTATCAACAGTCAGGAAGCAGAAAGCTGACAGAAAATGGGACTAGGTTATAAAGTCTACAGGCTTTTCCCTAGGAACCCACTTTCTCCGGTAAGGTTCCACCTCCCAAAAATTTCCCAGCCTTTCACTAGCTGGGAACCAAGTTGGCAGCACATAAGCCTAGTTGGGGACATCACATATTTGTTCACACTGATGAAATGTGTGAAGCTTCTGACTCTAACTTCAGCTCTTATTTATCATAGGTAAGTGTTCAGGATGACATTTACTTTATTTAATTTAGTATTGTTTTTTAATTAAAAGACTGGCTAATAGTCTAATAGGATGCTGTGGTAAAAAATAATTGTATTCCTTACAAATTTCATGTTGAAACTCAATCCAAGGGGTAGCGTTATAGCTCAATGGTAAAGCACCTGCTTAGCCTATCTGTGGCTCACCCCTCAGTGCCACAAATCAATAATAATAATGATGACAAAAACAGTGTTAATGATGAAAGAAAAACCACTTAATTACCAAACTTTGATATTAAGAGATGAACTTGGGTACTGTCAATCACAGATGATACTTTTTAAAGGGATTGATGGCACAAGTTACTCTTTCTGCTCCTTCTACTATGGAAGGCTCAGAACTCTTTCCTCTCATAAGATGACACAAGTCGCCATATCAGAAGTGCAGGCTTGGTGAGTCCTTGAGCTTAGACTTTCCACCTTCCAGAACTATTAGAAATGCATGCACTTCTGGTCACGTGCAGTCCCACACACAGCAGCCTACTTCCGACAAGATTCCGTAGAGTACAGATGATGCTTCTTCCTGCTCATATTGGAAATTAACATTGCAAGCAAGTTTGTGGTGGAGCATGGTCGGGGAAGGCCAGGAAGAAATACCATTCAGAGGAAAACCAGCTTGCACCTCACCCTATTCTGCTGACTGTGCTTGTTCAGCTGGCAGGATTAGCTCTGGAGCCAGGTAATCTTGTTCATATCTCCAAGGCTTAGTAGAAGCTAACTAATTTCTTTAAGGGTCTCTGGTCTTTAGCATGTTTCCAGCCTTAGTTCCATGTTCTCACTATTGGCTGCTGAGAGGTAGTAGAGTGCCTCAGGAATCAGATGATGTCATTTTTGTTTATAGCTACTTATGGGTGTTATGCCACTTCCGGGCTCTGCAGAAATCAGGATTTGCCCACTTTATTCTGGGGATTGTAGTATGGCTGTGGTAAGAGGGAGCTGACACTTGTGGGTAGTGCAGATTTCTAGCCTGGGCTGAATAAAGCTGTTTGCTATGCTTTTCCTCTGAGGATGGCCACCAAGAAAGAAAGATAGAAAGAAAGAAAGAGAGAGAGAGAGAGAGAGAGAGAGAGAGAGAGAGAGAGAGAGAG
>NC_034613.1:11129241-11139392 GCF_900095145.1 Mus pahari | reverse complement strand
GAAGGAAGGAAGGAAGGAAGGAAGGAAGGAAGGAAGGAAGGAAGGAAGGAAGGAAGGAAGAAAGGAAGGAAGGAAGGAAATGCATGACCATTGTGTACACATTCTCCAGTGTCAATTATTTCATTATAGTAACACAAATAAACTAAGGCCTAGGATTAACAGTGGACTTGCAATCCTGAGACACTGCTTTTGAGGAAGTTTTCAGCATTCCACCAAAACCTTACCAGCAAATTGCTGAATCTGACAAAGTTTCTTCCCTTATCCAGGTGAAGCCAGGAGCTCATGAGCGCCCAACCAATCATTTTGTTGCTTGAAGAGAGTTATCTCTCAGACTTCTCCTTTAGCCCTTATCCCTGCTCTCAGGAGTATTACTTGGAGAGAGGATTGAGGAAGAAAATGTGACTGAGCCAGCACATTTACAAGCCAGCTAAAACAGTAGCCCAAGTATGGACCCCAACTTCAAAGATAAAGCTGATTTCTGCATGCATTCATCTGTGGCCTTTCTGTTTAAAGATAACTCTGCTTTTCAAAGCATTTCCCTTAGGAGATCCTAACAACAAGACTGTTGCTAAGGCCCCATAAGCACGGTTTGCTTTGGTTCCTGTTATGGATTGAATTATGTGCCTTAAAAATTTGTAAGATCAAGCCCTAACCTAACATTGCCTCAGAAAAAAAAAAAAAGATCTTATTTGGAAATAGAGCTGATGTAGATGGAATTAGTCAAGATGGTTCCTACTCCGAAATGACTGCTGTCCTTATTAAAAGGGAGGGTTCTAGATAAGCAAACATAAGAATACTGGGCTACCATGATGGTGGTGATTGGGCTAGTGTGTCTATCAGCTAAAAAATGCTAAAGATTGTCCCAAACCATGAGAATTAGGACAGAAATATGGAACAAGATTTTAAATGAAAAATAAACACCAGCAATAGGGTAACTTCCAACGTGTATTTTCTAGCACTGTGTGATAATAGAGAAATGTTACAGTGCTTCATTATGGCATCTATTGCAAGCTAGTCCAGTTTCTAAGACTCATAAGATCTATGGAAAGAGATTGAGCTTAAATGATTATATGCGCTCAAATCTCTTGTTTACTCTTCTGAGGTTCACTTAAAAATAAAGATTTATTTTATCTTTAATCAAACATGTGTGTGTGTGTGTGTGTGTGTGTGTGTGTGTGTGTGTGTGTGTGTGCAAAAGAGAGAGATACTAATGTGGATGCCCACAGATGCCATGAGTGTGGGATCCACAGAGGTGAAATGAGGGGCCACCTGCCATGGGTGCTGGGAATCAAACTTAGGTCCTCTGAAGAGTAATATGCACTCCTAACAACTGAGCAATCTCTCCAGCTCCCTGAGGTATACTTTTGATCTATTTTCTTCAACCCTGAACCACTAGTCACTGTATTTGCTAATGTGTTTATGTCTTTACAGCTTAGCAACTGGGAGTTCAGCCTCAAGTGCCAGGCTAGGATGACTATCAGCTCTGAGGACAAATTACTTAATCTCTATATATCTCAATTTCTTCATGTCTAGATGAGAATAAGAGTAGTACCTTTTCCAAAGCTCAGGTAAGTCTTGAGTTAATGAGTATGATGCATCTGTAAGAGTACTATGCAAATATAATTAAGAACAGGAAGGTATTGCTAATTTTACTCAACCTTGCACAACTAATGCCATGAACAATGCTCAGTAAATGGCAACTGCTTTCATGGGCCCAGTGGATTAATATTTTTATTTACTAAGGTCTCTGGGTAGAAGGTCCACTGTGGCTAGTCCATCACTCAAGCATTTAGAAAACACTGACTCAATAATATACTTTACTAATCATTCCAGAGTTGAACACTCCACTCCTTTGGGTCTTTGCTCTAAAGGATACAACATTTGGTCTTACAAAGGATTTCCTACTCACCTACTCAAAAGGCTTGCAATTTAAGTTGAGCAAGTAACAAAGACTAAAAAGTCATATTTAGTTCATCTTAATTTGAGAAAAAAAGGCTGAAATTTTTGAGTTACGATTTTTTCATGTTTATAGCAATTTCATGAGTGTCCTTTTGAAGTTGCCATTTATTTTTTAAATGATCATTCAAATTGTCCTAAGTACTCATTAATATTTCTTCAAAAGTTTTCGAGCTAAGATATATACATTCAATCATTTTCCCTGAAAGGTGTTCGCTAAGCCTATGTAACTAGGTGAATGAAGAAAACAGATACATTATCTGTTAAAATGGAAAAACAATTTTAAGAAAAATGGCTCATTTCATCAAACCTCCAATATCTTTTCTCTCAAACGAGGCCTGTGGGACCGTGTTGGAACACTCTGGCTGACACAAGTGAAATAAGTCTTTTTCAGAGCTGTAACCTTGAAAAGCCCGCTTGGGAGGATATGGCCTCTTGCTGTATAACTTGAAGCTAAATTAATGTTTTACATGAAACATTTCCTGTCTCTTGGGGGCTGGAGAGATAGCTCTGAGGTTAAGAGCAAGTACTGTTTTTACAATGTTGAGTTTCTACCACCCACATTGAATGGCTCACAAATGCTTATATCTCCATCCTCAGGAGTTCTGACACTTCTGGCCTCTGAGGTCCTTTGAACTTATATGTTCACATTACCCCTACACATATATTTAAAAATAACAAAAATAAATGTTTAAAAAACACTCCCTATCTCATCATCTATAAAAGTCATATGCAACAAAGATTAATGCAGCATTTACTAGCATACACACACACACACACACACACACACACACACACATATACATACACACACGCGCACACACACACGGGGGGTGGGGGAAGAGAGAGAGCAATATCAACCCCTTTCAATTCCACAGCAAACACTTTATAATGGATGATGACAAAAAATGTAAATCATAATAAATAAGCAAAGAGTTCTGTGACTCTCAGTGCTTAGGATGCTCTTTACCATGATGTCACATCTACTGCCCACTATTTCCTCCCCCAAACCACTCTGAGGTATCAGTGACCCCTTCTTCCACTATTGCTCTGCCAGAACCCTGAGCTAAGTCACGTAGGGAGCCAAGTCCCTATGTGAATTCACAGCATTATCCAGTTGACTGTACAGTTTGCTCAGCACCTGGGACAAAATGCTGGGAGCTGCAGAGAGCAGGAACACAGTGATAAATTAAAGAAAGACAAATATCCAGTATAACAGGAAGATTGCTGAACCCTCTGGCTGCTCCAGGGAAAAGGGATTAAATGGGAAGGGTTGGAGAAACAGTCATAGAGTTGGAGTAGGAACCACAAGATTATTAATACTATTAAAATAGAGCTAGGTTTGCACTTAACTTCAGGGCTATAAAGTAGATCTATCATTATTAAGTCTACATTTTTGTTTCTAAGGGAAGAGTGAACCAGATATGCATGTCCTGTTACCTTTGACATTATCTTGGTCTCTTTAGCCACAGAACATGATAAACTGAACAAACTCCCTGGAATTAGCATCCTCAGGACATGGCATGGAGGAAGGGTCTGAATAAAAGAGTAGTGACATCCTGTATAAGTGAACTCACAAGATTGGGGGCTTAGGATATGAGAATTGAACTAATATTTATGGAACACTTAAGAAAAGCCAAACATTCTTCTAGCCATGATACACATCAAAATAAGAGCATAAAATGGCTTTTCCTCCCCATTTTACAGACAAGACACTTAAGATTCCACTAGTACCATTTAGTCACAGGTTGGGACCTTAAGAAAGAACTGGGCAGATTTTAGTGCTCTGTAACATGTGGCACCTACACATGGAATATCTCATTCCTAAATAACAAACCTGCAACAGATGTAGAGAAGACGCCCACTTGACCATTGACCTGAACAGGAAATTCTGTGTTTTTCTATTACATATTAATACTATCTCTGTCAATTTTTGACATTTCTATAAAACTGGTGTATCAATAAAGATATCAATATAATTCAATGGGGGACAACGAGATCATAAAAATGACACTGGAACAAATGTATATATAAAAAAGAAATAAGTTGAGAGCTGGCAAGATGGTTTAGTGTATAAAAAAGCATTTTCTGCTAAGCTGACAACTTAAGTTCTATTCTGGAAACCCACATGACAAAATAGAACCTACTTACATAACTTCCTCTGTCCTCCACACCCACATCACATGCACACATACAAAGTAAATAAATACAATTAAAAAATTTTAAGAAAACAAAGTTGAATCCATAAATCATAGTATATCCAAAAATGCTATAGTCATGGGCCTAAAATGTATCAGATAGTACTATATTCTTAGAAGAAAACATGGGGATACATTTCCATTACTTTGGATTAGATAATGATTTCTTATATATGACATCTGCAGAGAAAATGAAAAGAAAAAATTAAGCTGGACCCTTTATAAAGCAAAAAGCTCTTGCACTTCAGAAACATTATCAAAAAAGGAAATAAGTCCCCTAGAATTGAAAAAATGTCGATATATATTGTACATTACAAGAGACTTAAAACTAGAAAATTTAGGGGCACGAACTCAACAAAAGGTCCCAAGGTTCCACAGAAGACTCTCCATGCCACAGGGGCCCTAGCACACCCAGGATCTTCGGATCACTGGTGAGTGGAATGCAATATCTATTCCAAAAGATCCCTGAGGGCCAAGTGCCAGCAGGAACAGGGACACAGGAAACCCACCTGACCAGTGGGTGGGGTTCTTCCAGTCAGTGCCAGCCCTTCACCACCTTGGGCAGGAACTCAACAGACAGTCCCACAGTCCCCAGAGGAATCTCCATGCCGCAGGTGCCCTAGCACACCCAGGATCTTGGGATAACTGAGGAGAGTTGGCTTCCAGAGAGGGCTCTGACCCTGGGACTTAGGTGCCAGTCTGCACCAGGAGAGTGTATGGGCTGCAGAAGAAACAGAGCTTCTTGGACAGGGTCCCTTCAGGCCTTCATCTTCAGCCAAAAGTAGGATCTAAGCTGCAGACTTCTGTGCACCTTCCCTGCAGGAGGAGAGCTTGCCTTCAGAGAGTGCTCTGACCAATGGGACTCAGGAGAGAGTTGGACTCCTAGGAGGGCTGACAGAGGCTAACAGAATCACAGGAGGAACAAGCTCCAGCCAGAGACAGCTAGAACATCTAACACCAGAGATTACCAAATGGCAAAAGGCAAAGTAAGAATCTTTTTTTTATTGTTAAAGTAGTTTTTTTCATTTTTAAAAAAAATTTACTAGATATTTTCTTAATTTACATTTCAAATGCTATCCCGAAAGTTCCCTATACCCTCCACCTTCCCTGCTCCCCTACCCACCGACTCCCACTTCTTGGCCCTGGCATTCCCCTGTACTGGGGCATATAAAGTTTGCAAGAACAAGGGGCCTCTCTTCCCAATGATGGCCAACTAGGCCATCTTCTGCTACATATGCAGCTAGAGACATAAGCTCTGGGGGGTACTGGTTAATTCATATTGATGTTCCAACTATAGGGTTGAAGACCCCTTCAGCTCCTTGGGTACTTTCTCTAGCTTTTCCATTGTGGGCACTATGTTCCATCCTATAGATAACTGTGAGCATCCACTTCTGTATTTGCAAGGCACTGGCATAGCCTCATACGAGACAGCTATATTAGGGCCCCTTCAGCAAAATCTTGCTGGCATATGCAATAGTGTCTGGGTTTGGTGGCTGCTTATGGGATGAATCTTACTAACAGAAACTAAGAGCATCCAGTATCATCAGAACCCAATACGCTCACCACAGCTAGTCCTGGATACCCCAACACACCCAAAAAGCAAGATTCAGATTTAAAATCATATCTCATGATGCAGGAAGAGGAGTTTAAAAAGGGCATTAATAATACACTTAAAGAAATACAGAAGAACACTGCTACAAAAGTAGAAGCCCTTAAAGAGAAAGCATAAAAATGTCTCAAAGAATTACAGTAAAACACTGCTAAACAGGTAGAAGACCTTAAAGAGAAAACACAAAAATCCCTTAAAGAATTACAGGAAAACACAAGCAAACAGGTAAAGGTATTGAACAAAATCATCCAGGATCTAAAAATGAAAGAAGAAACAATGAAGAAAACCCAAAGGGAGAGTACTCTGGAGATAGAAATCCTAGGAAAGAAATCAGGAACCATAGATGCAAACATCAGCAACAGAAAACAAAAGACAGGAGAGAATATCAGCTGCAGAAGATTCCATAGAAAACATGGACACAACAATCAAAGAAAATGCAAAATGCAAAAAGATCCTAACTCAAAACATCCAGGAAATCCAGAACACAATGAGAAGANCAAANCTNNNGATANNANGNNTAGATGAGAATGAAGATTTTCAACTTAAAGGGCCAGTAAATATCTTCCACATAATTATAGAAGAAAACTTCCTGAACCTAAAGAAATAGATGTCCATGAACATACAAGAAGCCTACAGAAGTCCACATAGACTGGACCAGAAAAGAAATTCCTCCCGACACATAATAACCAGGATAACATATGCACTAAATGTACATAGAATATTAAAAGCAATAAGGGTAAAAGGTCAAGTAACATATAAAGGCAAACCTATTAGAATTATGCCTGACTTCTCACCAGAGACTATGAAAGCAAGAAGATCCTGGGCAGATGTTATACAGACCCTTAAAAAACACAAATGCCAGCCCAGGCTACTATATCCAGCAAAACTCTCAATTAACATAGATGGAGAAACCAAAGTATTCCATGACAAAACCAAATTCACAGAATATGTTTCCACAAAGCCAGCCCTTCAAAGGATATTAAAGGGAAAACTCCAACACAAGGAGGGAAATTAAGCCCTAGAAAAAGTAAGAAAGTAATCCTTCAACCAATCTAAAAGAAGATAGCCAATTGAACAGAATCTCTAACAACAACAAAAATAAAAGGAAGCAACAATTACTTTTCCTTAATATCTCCTGATATCAATGGACTCAATTTCCCAATAAAAAGACATAGACTAATAGACTGGCTAGATGAACAGGACTCATCATTTTGCTGCATACAGGAAACCCAACTCAGGGACAAAGACAGAGACTACCTCAGAGTAAAAGGTTAGGAAACAATTTTCAAAGCAAATGGTCCAAAGAAACAAGACGGAGTAGCCATTCTAATATCGAATAAAATCGACTTCCAACCCAAAGATATCAAAAAAGACAAGGAGGGGCACTTTATACTCATCAAAGTTAAAATCTTCCAAGATGAACTCTCAATTCTATATATCTATGCTCCAAAAGCAAGGGCATCCACATTCATTAAGGAAACTCTAGTAAAGTTCAAAGCACACACTGCACCCCACACAATAATAGTGGGAGACTTCAATACCTCATTCTAATAAATGGACAGATCTCAGAAACAGAAACTAAACAGAGATACAGTGAAACTAACAGAAATTATGAAACAAATGGATTTAACAGATATCTACAGAACATTTTAACCTAAAGCAAAATGATATACCTATTTCTCAGCACCTCATGGTACCTTCTCCAAAATTGACCATATAATGGGTCACAAAAGTGGCCTCAACAGATACAAAAATATTCAAATTATCCCATGTATCCTATCAGATCACCACAGACAAAGGCTGATCTTCAACAACAACATAAATAATAGCCTATATTCACATGGAAGCTGAATAACACTCTACTCAATGATAACTTGGTCAAGGAATAAATAAAGAGATTAAAGACTTTTTAGAGTTTAATGAAAATGAAGCCACAAAATTCACAAATGTGTGGGACACAATCAAAGCATTCCTAAGAGGAAAACCCATATCTCTGAGTGCTGCAAAAAGGAAACTAGAGAGACCATACACTAGCAGCTTGAGAGCACACCTAAAAGCACTAGAATAAAAGGAAGCAAATTCACCCAAGAGGAGTAGTCTACAGGAAGTAACCAAACTTAGAGCTGAAATCAACCTAGTGGAATAAAAAAGAATTACACAAAGAGTCAACCAAACCAGGAGAAAACCAACAAGATAGATGAACCTTTAGCCAGACTAACCAGAGGGCATAGGGACAGTATCCTAATTAACAAAATCAGAAATGAAAAAGGAGACATAACAACAGGACCTGAGGAAATCCAAAACATCATCAGATCATACTACAAACGGCGATACTCAACAAAACTGGAAAACCTGGATGAAATGGACAATTTGATAGACAGATACATGGTACAAAAGTTAAATCAGGATCAGATTAAATATCTAAACAGTCCCATATCCCCTAAAGAAACAAAAGTGGTCATTAATCATCTCCCAACCGGGAAAAAAAAAAAGCCCAGGACCAGATGGGATTAGTGAGATTGGTTTAGTGCAGAGTTCTATCAGACCTTTAAAGAAGACCCGATTCCAACTCTCAAACAATTCCACAAAATAGAAACAAAAGGTACTCTACCCAATTCATACTATGAATCCACAATTACTCTTATACCTAAATCATATAAAGACCCAACAAAGAAAGAGAACTTCAAAACAAATTCCCTTATGAACATCGATGCAAAAATACTCAAGAAAATTCACTCAAACTGAATCCAAGAACACATCAAAACAATCATCCATCATAATCAATTATGCTTCATTCCAGGGGTTCAGGGATGGTATAATGTATGAAAATCCATCAACATAATCTACTATATAAACAAACTCCAAGACAAAAACCACATGATCATCTCATTAGACGCTGAGAAAGCATTTGAAAAAATCCAACACCCANTCATGATAAAAGTCTTGGAAAGATCANGAATTCAAGGCNCNTANCTAANCNTAATAAAAGCAATNTACAGNAAACCAGTAGCCAACATCAAACTAAATGGAGAGAAANTTGAAGCAATCCCACTAAAATCAGGGACTAGACAAGGCTGCCCACTCTCTCCCTACCTATTCAATATAGTACTTGAAGTCCTGGCCAGAGCAATTCAACAACAAAAGGAGATCAAGGGGATACAAATGGGAAAGAAAGAAGTCAAAATATCACTATTTGCAAATGATATGATAATATATATAATTGACCCCAAAATTCCACCAGAGAACACTTAAACATGATAAAGAGCTTCAGTGCAGTAGCTCCGTATCATTTCTCTACACAAAGGATAAACAGGCTGAGAAAGAAATTAGGGAAACAACACCCTTTACAATAGTCAAACAATATAAAATACCTTGGTGTGACTCCAACTAAGGAAGTGAAAGTTCTGTATAAGAACTTAAAGTTTCTGAAGATCAAAATTGAAGAAGATATCAGATGATGGAAAGATCTCCCGTGCTCATGGATTGGCAAGATTAATATGGTAAAAATGGCTATCTTGCCTATAGCAATCTACAGATTAAATTCAATCCCCATCAAAATTCCAACTCAATTCTTCACCAAGTTAGAAAGGGCAATTTGCAAATTCAACTGGAATAAAAAAAACCTAGGATAGCAAAAACTATTCTCAATAAAAGAAGAACCTCTGGTGAAATTACCATGCCTGACCTCAGGCTGTACTGCAGAGCAACTGTGATAAAAACTGAATGGTACTGGTACAGCGACAGACAGATCAATGGAATAGAATAGAAGACCAAGAAATGAACACACACACCTACGGTCACTTGATCTTTGACAAAGAAGCTAAAACCATCCAGTGGAAAAAAAAGCATTATTTTCAACAAATAGTGCTGGCTCTATTGGTGATTATCTTGTAGAAGAATGCGAACTGATCCATTCTTATCTTCTTGTACAAAGCTCAAGTGTATGTGAATCAAAGTACTCCACATAAAACCAGTGACGCTGAAACTTACAGAGGACAAATTGGTGAAGAGCCTCAAAGATATGGGCAAGGGCAAAAATTCCTGAACAGACCAGCAAAGACATGTGCTATAAGATCAAGAATCGATAAATAGGATCTCATAAAATTGCAAAGATTCTGTAAGTCAAGAGACACGGTCAATATGACAAAAAGTCCAACAACAGATTGGGAAAGGATCTTTACCAATTCTAAATCTGATAGGGGACTAATATCCAATATATACAAAGAACTCTAGAAGCTGGATTCCAGAAAATCAAAAAAATCCCATTCAAAACTGGGGTAAAGCTGCTAAAGGCAATCTACAGATTCAATGCAATCCCCATCAAAATTCCAACTCAATTCTTCACTGAATTAGAAAGGGCAATTTGCAAATTCATCTGGAATAATAAA
>NC_034613.1:11122563-11126777 GCF_900095145.1 Mus pahari | reverse complement strand
CAATGGAGGAGCTAGAGAAAGTACCCAAGGAGCTGAAGGGCTCTGCAACCCTATAGGTGGAACACCAATATGAACTAACCAGTACTCCCAGAGCTCATGTTTCTAGCTGCATATGTAGCAGCAGATGGCCTATTCGTCCATCATTAGTCTTGCAAACTATATATGCCTCAGTACAGTGGAATGCCAGGGCCAAGAAGTGAGAGTGGGTGGGTAGGGGAGCAGGGTTGAGGGGATGGTATAGGGAACTTTCAGGATAGCATTTGAAATGTAAATAAAGAAAAATATCTAATAAAAAATAAAACAAAAAAGAATAGAAAAGTTTTATGATAACATATGTGCATTTTTATATCATTGAAATGTTTAAAAAATGCTGATGTAGTTGTTTAAGCCTTTCATTCACATGTAAAATACATATTCAGTATGTTCGCAGGAAAAAACCTATTTTAAAAAACTAGAAAATTTTAAAGACATCTTCCAAAGAAACAATTAAAATGTCTATAACCCAATCAGTAAAATGTATGATCCATTGCATGTGAATAATTTTATACAAATAACGAAGAATGAAATAGATAGTAACTATTTGGGAAATTGAAATCAAAACTATAATGAGATACTGCTTTATACTGTAATGGCTAATATATAAAAGATAGTGAAAAGTATTATTTGAGGATATGGAGAAGTAGAATCATTGTGCACCTATGAGATTGTCCAATAAGCTCACAGAAAAATGCCATTTTGGAAAACAACTAGATAATTCTTCAAAACATTACCATGTGACCCAGAAATTTCACTCTTAGGTATATGCCCCAAAAAAATTAAAATGAGAGGCAGGCAGATTTCTGAGTTCGAGGCCAGCCTGGTCTACAAAGTGCCAAGACAGCCAGAGCTATACAGAGAAACCCTGTCTCAAAAAAAATAGCATCCACATACAAATTGATACACAGATATTGATAGTATTATTTATAATAGCCAGAACGTATAAACAACTTAGAAGTCCATAACCGAGGAATGAGTAAACAAACATAGCATATCTTTTAAATGGACTACTATTTGGCCATACAGAATGAAATATAATTACAACCTGAATAAATTTGAAAACACTCTGTTAAAGAAGCTATACCCATACCTGCTGATACAGACCTATGTTCCTAGCTACTTAGCAATCTGAGGCAGCAAGATCACAAGTTCAAAGAAAGCCTGGGTTACAAAGTAAATTCAAGGAAAAACTGGACAACTTAGTTTGAACCTGTCTCAAAATTTAAAACTTTCAAAACAAAGAGCTGTGGATAGATAGATAGATAGATAGATAGATAGATAGATAGATAGATAGATAGATAGATAGATAGATAGATAGATAGATAGATAGATCAGTGGTAGAGTGGTTGCTTATACTGCATTAGGCTCTAAATTTAATTTCCACAGACAGAGAAAGAGAGGGAGGGAGGGAGGGAGGGAGGGAGGGAGGGAAAATAAGAAGGAGATGAAGAAGGAGAAGAGGTAGAAAAAGGGAAGGAGGATAAATGAAAGGAAAAAGAATGAAAATTATGTATTTTTGTTTATATGAAATATTCAGATTTGAGAAATCCACAGAGACAAAAAGTAGATTGGTTGTTTTAGAAGGATGGGGGAGCAAGTAGCAGAAAACAACAAGCATGGGACTTATTTCATAGGTGTTAGATATGTTCTGAAATTAGATAGCAGTGATGGTTTGACAATTCCAGATTGCTTTACAAGCAGAACAAAACAAAAAACACAAGGTTGTTGCTAGTGAGATGACTCAGTGGGTAAGAGCACTTACCACATAAGACACACAACTTGAGTTTAATGCCAGAATCATAGTGAAAAGAGAGAAAGTGACTCAAAAAGATGTCCTCTGACTTCTATGTGTGAACATGTTGGCCATTGCTTGAATGTGCATACACATACAAATGCACTCTTGAATGTGCATACACATTCACACACATGAATGCATACATACCATAGATACTAACAGCATGTTTAAAGAGACACTGGATTATATAATTCAGACAAATACAATATTGATTTTATAATATACAAAAAATAACTAGCTGGACAGTACCTTTAATCCCCCCACTCTGGTGGCAGAGGTAGATTAGGGCAGCCTGGTCTACAGAGCAAGCTTCAGTATAGCCAGGGCCTACACAGAGAAACCCTGTCTTGGGGTTCAATGAGATAACTAAGCATTTTGTTGCTATAGATTCTAACCAGTTCCAAAAACCAAATTTGGGCTATAAAAACAGGTTTCACAGTTATTCATAGATCAAGTATTTTTTCTCCAGTACTTGTCTGCCTGTACCAGTCATCATTTCCTGAGAGAATAATTTTAGATAACGTATTTAAAAGGAAGAACATTATCTGGGTTAACTTACGGTTTCAGAGGACTAAGTCCATGACCATCTGTCCCTGTTGCTTTGGATGGTGTGGCAAAATAGCCTGCTCATGTTAAGACAACAAGGAAGTAAAGGGGAATTCACATTTGAACAAAGACCTGAGAGTCTCAAAATGAACCTGCATCTTTGATAAAACACAACTTAGTTTGTATTTTTTTTAATAAAATAAAAGAAAGTTATTGTCTTTTTGTGTTCTCCTTTCTCCCTCCTCCTTTATGTGGTTTGTAAGAACCAAATGGGGGTTAAAATACATATTCACAGAGGGAATAACAACTCATTGAGTGTGGAGATTGGTAGATAGATGCACAAATGTAATGGAGAGGAGAGGAGTATTTTTTAGAAAAGAAAATAGTTGGTTTTCACATAGCCTTTCTAGGGCTTCCAGCTTCCTGGATTTATCCTGTATCTGCAGCCTTGTCTAAGCATGACACCTGAAGAAGGTTCACAAAAGCAAACAGAGATGAAGGACATCTGTAGTGAACACTGCTAGTATCCTACTCAGAATCCTGCTGCCTAGTACAGTAAGTATAAATCCCAGATACAATGGTGTTAGCTGATAGAAACCCACAGCTGTCCCTTTCTCTAAAGGACTGACCCCCCAGAGTTAGGGAAGAGGAAGGACACAAGGTGTGCAGGGATGATAAGAGAGGACATTGGCAAAGAGTGAACAGGAGCAAAGTACTTTACATGCATATGTGAAAGTATCACAGTGAAAGCAGTAATTTAAAAAACAAATGCTTTCAGCAAACTGAACTCTGATAATATTTCCTACCCCTGAAGGGTCAAACTCAGCCGGTGATTAATGGGACAAGAATGGACTGACTTGAGAGCTAGGGGTATACCTGAGTGACAAATTTAACTATCTAGCATGAACAGAGCCCTGGGTTCCATCTCTAGCACTGAAAATGAAAGAATGAACTGCCTGGGAGCTTCAAAAAGCCAATTTTCCTACAAGGTGGGAAAAAGCTTGTAATATAATTTCATCACAGAAGCTTTTTCATAGGCTAGGACTAAAGCAAGCCCCCTGCTTCCACTGGACTCCTCAGCCCAACAAATTACTCACACATGAATCTAGACTTTCAGATGTTTCCAGAGAAACCTATATGATATTATAAAATATACACTTAGTCTTCACTTCATACATTGACATAGAGACCCTAAAATACTAAGAATCATGAAATGGCATTTTCTTTTCTAGTGATTAACCTTGATTGCCTTTGACCATGGCTAGCAGCCCCTGGTAGCTTCTGAATGGAAGTTAGTCACAGAAAAAACAACAACAACAACAACAACAACAACAACAACAACAAAGAAACAAAATAGAGCTATGATTAGAGAATTGAGATTTTAATGAAGAGAAGTTGAAGGTTATTGCTAATGGCCAGTGTTTTAATCAATCATGCTTATGTAAAGCTTTTATATAAAACTTCAAGGAGACAGGGACAGATGGAGGGAGGCTTCTAGATAACTGAACTCATAGAGGTTCCTAGAAAGTGGTGTGTGGGAGTTTCATGCCCTTGCCATACATTATACTATAAATCTTTTCAGTTACATAATTTATAACATCTTTTAAAATAAATCTGTGAATGTAAGTCCCTCAAGTCTGATTAGCATGTTTAACAAGTAAAAGCGAAGAGGTTTATCATAAGAACCCTGATTTAAAAATTAGTCAGTGAGAAGCATTAGTCAGTAAGTGGGGCTTACAGCTGGCATCAAACGTGGACCATCTTGCTATCCTAGGTTTTTTTGTTATTCCAGATGAATTTGCAAATTGCCCTTTCTAATCCAGTGAAGAATTGAGTT
>NC_034613.1:11120811-11121932 GCF_900095145.1 Mus pahari | reverse complement strand
TATGTTTAAGTATGGGCCATGAATTCCTGATCTTTCTGTGACTTTTATCATGAAGGGATGTTGGATTTTTTCAAATGCTTTCTCAACATCTAATGAGATGATCATGTGATTTTTGTCTTCCAGTTTGTTTATATAGTGGATTACGTTGATATATTTCCGTATATTAAACCATCCCTGGAATTAAGCCTACTTGGCCACGATTGATGATCATTTTGATGTGTTTTTGGATTTGATTTGCGAGGATTTTATTGACTATTTTTGCATCAATATTCATAAGGGAAATTGGTCTGAAGTTCTCTTTCAATGTTGAATCTTTTGTTTGTTTTGTTTTGTTTTGTTTTGTTTTGTTTTGTTTTGTTTTGTTTTGTTTTGAGACAGAGTTTTTCGGTATAGCCCTGGCTGTCCTGGAACTCACTCTGTAGACAAGACTGACCTTGAACTCAGAAATATGCCTTCCTCTGCCTCCCTAGCACTGGGATTAAAAGTGTGCACATCCAAGCCAGGCTCTTTTTTTTGAGGGTGGGTTTAGGAGGACTTTCTTGGATGTTTGTGTGGCTTCATAGTATGAATTGGGTAGAGTAACTTCTGTTTCTATTTTGTGGAATAGTTTGAGGAGAGTTGGAATTAGGTCTTCTTTGAAGGTCTGATAAAACTCTGCACTAACCCCATCTGGTCCTGGGCTTTTTTTAGTTGGGAGACTAATAATGACTGCTTCTATACCTTTAGGAGAAATGGGACTGTTTAGATCGTTAATCTGATACTGATTTAAATTTGGTACCTGGTATCTCTCTAGGAAGTTGTCCATTTCACCCAGGTTTTCCAGTTTTCTTGAGTATAGACTTTTGTAGTAGGATCTGATNATGTTTTGGATTTCCTCAGGTTCTGTTGTTATGTCTCCATTTCATTTCTGATGTTAATTATGATACTGTTCCTGTGCCCTCTAGTTAGTCTGGCTAAGGGTTTATCTATCTTCTTGATTTTCTCAAAGAATCAGCTCTTGGTTTGGTTGATTCTTTGAATAATTCTTTTTGTTTCCACTTCATTGATTTCCACTCTAAATTTAATTATTTCCTTCTGTCTACTCCTCTTCGGTGAATTTGCTTCCTTTTGTTCTAGAGCTT
>NC_034613.1:11110486-11119411 GCF_900095145.1 Mus pahari | reverse complement strand
TCCTGTTATCCGTAGGTTTGGTCTTCTCATTGTGTCCTGGATTTCCTGGATGTTTTGAGTTAGGATCTTTTTGCATTTTGCATTTTCTTTGATTGCTGTGCCCATGTTCTCTATGGAATCTTCTGCACCTGAGATTCTCTCTTCCATCTCTTATATTCTGTTGCTGATGATGGTGGCATCTATGGTTACTGATGTCTTTCCTATGGTTTCTATCTCCAGAGTTGTTTCACTTTGGTTTTGTTTTGTTTTGTTTTGTTGTTGTTGTTTTTTTATTGTTTCCACATCCCTTTTTAGGTCTTGGATGGTTTAGTTAAGTTCAATCACCGGTTTGGCTGTGTTTTCCTGTAATCCTTTAAGGGATTTTTGTGTTTCTTCTTTAAGGACTTCTACCTGTTTAACAGTGTTTGCCTGTAGTTCTTTAAGGAGTTCTACCTGTTTAGCAGTGTTCTCCTGTAATTCCTTGGGGGATTTTTGTGTTTCCTCTNTAAGGGCTTCTACTTGTTTAGCAGTGTTCTCCTGTATTTCTTTAAGTGAGTTATTAATGCCCTTCTTAGAATCTTCTACCACTATCATGAGATATGATTTTCTGAGTTTTGCTTTTCGGGTGTGTTGGGGTATCTAGGACTTGCTGTGGTGGGCATACTGGGTTCTGATGGTGCCCAATATTAGTAAGATTCTTATGTTTGCCTTTTGCCATCTGTTAATCTCTGATATTAATGTTCAAGCTGTCTCTGGCTGGAGCTTGATCCTCCTGTGATTCTGTTAGCCTCTGTCAGCACTCCTGGGAGACCAACTCTCACCTGAGTCCCAGTGGTCAGAGTACTCTTTGCAGGCAAGCTCTCCCCTTGCAGGGCAGGTGTCCAGAAGTCTGGAGCTCTGATCCACTTCCTGAGTCCTGGGTTCAGAGCTCTTCCTGTAGGCTGACTCTCCTCTGGCAAAGAAGGTGTCCAGGGGTCTGGGTCTCAGCTCTACCTCCTGGCTAATGGTGAAGGCCCGACAGGACCCTGTTCAAGAAGCTCTATTACTTCTGTTGTCCAAGTGCTCTCCAGTGCTCATGAGAGCCTGGTTGTGCTAGGGGTCCTGTGGTGTGGAGAGTCCTCTGGGGTCCTACATGCCCTTGGCTGGGTTTGTTCAGAAGGTGGTGGGGCTGGCCCTGATTGGAAAGAATCCCAGCCTCTGGTTGGGTGGGGTTCCTTTGTCCCTTTTCCTGCTGGCACAAGACGCTCCTTGATTCTTTGCAGCTGATATTGTTTGCCACTCACCATGATCCCGAGGTCCCGAGTGTGCTAAGGGTACTGTGGCATGGGGAATCCTCTGGGGCTTGTGGTACCCTTGGCTGGGTTCAGAGTGAAGATGGTGTGGCTGGCCCTGACCAGAATGGATCCCAGCCTCTGGTGGGGCGGTATTCCTTTGTCCCTGTTACTGCTGGCACAAGACCCTCCTTGATTATTTGGAGCTGATCTTGTGTTCCACTCACCCGTGTACACGAGGTGATCCAGAGCTCCTGTGGCATCAATATTTTGACTTCTACCTTTCCAGTTTGTATCTGTTTGATCTTCTTTGGTGTCTAATTGCTCTGGCTAGGAATTCAAGTACTATATTGAACAGTTTGGAAGAAAGTGGGCATACTTGTCTAGTTCCTGATTTTAGTGAGATTACTTCAAGTTTCTCTGCATTTAGTTTAATGTTGGCTACTGGTTTTCTGCATATTGCTTTTATTATGTTTAGATATGGGCCTTGAATTCCTGATCTTTCTAAGACTTTTAAAATGAAGGGGTGTTAAATTTTGTTAAATGCATTTTTAGCATCTAATGTGTCCCCCCCCCATTTGGATTGTTTTATATAGTGGATTATGTTGATAGATTTCCATACATTGAACTATCCCTTCATCCTTGGGATGAAGTGTAGTTGATCATGATGGATGATCGTGTTGAGGTGTTTTTGGATTCGGTTAGTGAGCATTTTATTGAGTAATTTTGCATTAATGTTTATATGTGAAATTGTTCTGAAATTTTCTTTCTTTGTTGAGTCTTTGTGTGCTTTAAATATCAGAGTAATTGTGGCTTCATAGAATGAATTTGGTAGAGTCCCTTCTGTTTCTATTTTGTGGAATAGTTTATGGAATGTTGGTATTAGGTCTTCTTTGAAGATCTGATAGAACTCTGCACTAAACCCATCTGGTCCTGGGCTTTTCTTCGTTGGGAGACTATTAACTGCTTCTATTTCTTTAGCGGATATGAGACTGTTTAGATCATTAATTTTATCCAGATTTAACTTTGGTATCTGGTATCTCTGTAGAAAATTATCTATTTCATCCGGGTTTTCCAGTTTTGTTGACTATAGGCTTTTGTAAAAGGGTCTGATGATGTTTTGTATTTCCTCTGATTCTGTTGTTATGTTTCCTTTTTCATTTCTGATTTTTTTTTAATTAAGAGATTGTCCTTGTGCCTCTAGGTAGTCTGGCTAAGGATTTATCTATTTTGTTGATTTTCTCAAAGAACCAGCTCCTGGTGTAGATGATTCTTTGTATAGTTCATTTTGTTTCCACTTGGTTTATTTTATCCCTGATTTTGATCATTTCTTGCCATCTATTCCTTTTGAGTGAATTTGTGTCCTATTGTTCTAGAGCTTTTAGGTGTGCTGTCAAGCTGTTAGTGAATGCTCTTTTCAGTTTCTTTTTGGAAGCACTCAGAGCTATGAGTTTTCCTCTTAGGACTACTTTCATTGTGTCCCATAAGTTTGGGTATGTTGTGGCTTCATTTTCATTAAACTCTAAAAAGTCTTTAATTTCTTTCTTTATCTCTTCCTTGACAGAGGTATCATGGAGTAGAGTGTTGGTCAGTTTCCACATGAATGTTGGCTTTCTATTATTTCTGCTGTTATTGAAGATCAGCNTTAGTCCGTGGTGATCTGATAGGATACATGGGATAATTTTAATCTTCTTGTATTTGTTGAGGCCTGTTTTGTGACCAATTGTATGTTCAGTTTTGGAGAAGGTAGCATGAGGTGCTGAGAAGAAGGTATATCCTTTCTTTTTTGGATAAAATGGTCTATAGATAGCTGTTAAATCCATTAGTTTCATATCTCCTGTTAGTTTCACTGTGTCTGTTTAGGTTCTGTTTCCATGATCTGTTTACATTGATGATAGTAGGGTATTGAAGTCTGCCACTATTGCTGTGTGAGTTGCATTATGTGCTTTGAGCTTTAGTAAATTATCTTTTATGAATGTGGTTGCCCTTGCTTTTGTACCATAGACGAGAATTGATCTTGGTAGATTTTCCCTTTAACTGGTATGAAGTGTCCTTCCTTAACTTTTTTGATAATTTCTGGTTGAAAGTCAATTTTGTTTGATATTAGAATGTCTATTCCAACTTGTTTCTTGGGACCATTTGCTTGGAAAATTGTTTTCCAACCTTTTACTCTGAGGTAGTTTTTGTCCCTGAGGTGGGTTTCCTGTATGCATCAAAATGTTGGGTCTTGTTACATAGACAGTCTGTTAGTCTATTTCTTTTTATTGCGGAATTGAGTCCATTGATATTAGGAGATATTAAGGAGAAGTCATTGTTGCTTCCTGTTAATTTTGTTGTTAGTGTTGGATTCAGTTTGTATGGCTATCTTCTTTTAGGTTTGTTGAAAGTTTACTTAGTTGCTTTTTAGGGTTTAGATTCACTCCTTGTCTTGGTGTTTCCCCTTTATAATACTTTCAAGAGCTGTATTCATGGAAAGATAATGTGTAAATTTGGTTTTGTCATGGAATACTTTGCTTTCTCCATCTATGGTACTTGAGAGTTTTGCTGGGTATAGTAGCCTGTGATGGCATTTGTGGTCTCTTACGGTCTGTATGATATCTGTCCAGGATCTTCTGTCTTTCATAGTCTCTGGTGAGAAGTTTGGTGTAATTCTAATAGGTATGCCTTTATATGTTACTTGACCTTTTTCCCTAACTGCTTTTAATATTTTTTCTTTGTTTTGTGCATTTGGTGTTTTGATTATTATGTGACAGGAGGAATTTTTTTTCTAGTCCAAACTATTTGTAGTTCTGTTGACTTCTTGTATGTTCATGGGCATCTCTTTCTTTAGGTTAGGGAAGTTTTCTTTTAAAATTTTGTTGAAGATATTTACTGGTGCCTTAAGTTGAAGATGTTCATTCTCATCTATGCCTATTATCCTTAGGTTTGGTCTTCTCATTGTGTCCTAGATTTCCTGGATGTTTTGAGATGGGGTGTTTTTGCATTTTGCATTTTCTTTGATTGTTATATTAATGTTTTCTATGGTATCTTCTGCACCTGAGATGCTCTCTTCTATCTCTTGTATTCTGTTTGTGATGCTTGCATCTGTGGCTCCTGATTTCTTTCCTAGGTTTTCTACCTCCAGAATTGTCTTCCTTTGTGATTTCTTTATTGTTTTTTACTTCCATTTTTAGATCCTGAATGGTTTCGTTCTGTTCTTTTACCTGTTTTGTTATTTTGTTATTTTGTTGTTGCTGTTCTTGTTCTTTAAGGCATCTTTGCTTTTCATTTTGAGGGCTTCTTCATATTTAGCTGTGCTCTCTTGTATTTCTTTAAGGGAGTTATTTATGCCCTTCTTAAAATCCTCTACTAACATCATGAGATATGGTTTTAAATATGAATCTTGCTTTTCCGGTATGTTGGGGTATTCAGGACTTGCTGTGGTGGGAGTACTGGGTTCTGATGATGCCAAGTAGTCTTGATTTCTGTTGGTTATGTTCTTGTACTTGCCTTTTGCCATGTGGTTATATCTGATATTAGATGATCTTTCTGTCTCTGGCTGGAGCTTGTTCCTTCTGTAAGGTGCACAGAGGGCTGAGGATCAGCCCCACCTCCTAGGTGCATTTATAGACCCTTAGGACACTGTCCCATCTGCTCTGATGCTTGTTCAGCATGTGGGCTCCTGAGTGGACCCGCTTTAGAGAGCCATGGGAGAGAAAATTATCTCCTTTCATTTAAACCTGCCTGGAAGGCCTTCACAGATTGCACAGACATGTATCTCAGGTGATTCTAGATCCTGTCAACAGAATAATCAAGATTAATCATCACAAATCTACCCCTGTTCTTGGTATCATTTTTTTCTATAACCAAATACCTAACATGAGGCAATTTAAAGGAGGAAGGGTTATTCGCACTTATAGTTTCAAGAGATACAGTCAGTAAATCATGGTGCAGAAGCTATGGCATCTACAATATATGGTAGATACATTGCAACTGCATTTGGAACTTTTAAAAAAGACAGGAAATGGGGAAGGGAATGAAACTTCAAGGCCTCCCTCAAGTGACCAACTTCTTACAGTGAGGCTTTAACTCCTAAATGTTCCACAGCCTTCCAGTACAGTGAAACTAGTTGTAAATGAAGTGTTCCAGCACTGACCCTATGGGAGACATATCTCATTCTAACTACAACACTCATTTAAAAATCTTCAAGAGTGTGTCTGCTTCAAAAATGACTATTAATATGTATAGACTCAAATAAAGTCTCCAGGCTTGCTTTATTCATGGAAGGCACTATATTTTAAATAACTGCACAGTTCTTCTTAACTGTAGCAGGTAATCTTTCTCTACTCATTTTATATTCTGGTCATCTTTATTGGTTTTGTACTCATAAGAATAGTGTCCTTGTGTTAACTTACTAATAAGAGATGGGAAGATTCACAGCTTTGTTTCCTGACTTCTACTAAGAAAGGCAGCTGACAAAGGGGACCCTATCCTGGGTCAATCCTCCAAAAACTGATACAAATGAGCCTGAGCAGATTAAGGTACTTCTCAGGGCCTTGACTTAATGTTGCTGAATTATTACTGTGTTCTGGGAGAACTTTTTATTCATATGTTTCCCCAGAATGACAGATGGTGTTTAGCCTGTGTGTCAACCAATAGTCCTGGTAATAGCCTGAAATTTGAATGAATACTAATGAAAAACACATGAGGTTCAGTCACAGGTCTCAGAATTTATGCTGTTCATGATGTCCAGGAAATTTAAAGGTGAACTCAGTCCAGGCTTTGGTAAGATGGTTACTAGATTAAAGAAAACTTGACCCAGAAGGAAAGACTAGTCAAGAAGCCCTTTATCAGCCTATACAAGGACTCAAAGAAAATCTGAGAGATTGCATTATTTCTTTCCTGGGGACAGCTATTCAAAATTTGGGAGGCTGGAATGCATTTCAGCTCTACAGGTTTGGGAATGGTAAAGTAGTTCTAGTGGAAATCGAGCCCTCTTATTGGATTCCTGGTGGTTGATATATGTGTGTATGTATATATATGCATACATGTGTATAATTTTACAATTCTTATATTGTGAAATTGCAAATACGAAATTTTATCTGAACATAGAATTGTGATGTTTTGGCCAGCAAGATGACTGGAATCATACAGGTTCTTGCTGCCAAGACTGATGATACTGCAGACAGACACACATAGTAGAAGGAGAGAACCAATTTCCACAGGTTTTCTGCTGACATTCATACGTATACCATTGCATGCAATTCTCTCTCTCTCTCTCTCTCTCTCTCTCTCTCTCTCTCTCTCTCTCTCTCACACACACACACACACACACACATACACACAATTTTAAAATAAATTGGAATTTAAAAGGTTTTTTTGACTAATTTTTTCAGCCCTCAAAAACTAACATGGACATCATTGTGTCCACAATAAAGGCCAACACTATTTTTTCCCATTATTGGAAGATATGTAACTTCTTAACAATAAACAAACCAACTAAGCAAAATAAGAACAGCAAATAATAAATCTAACCAAAAACTGTAAAATCATTGGAATTTTCTAATACTATCCATGTTTTTGTGTGCTCATTTACTGTGTTAAATCCACATGTGTTTCTGTTTTTTTATTATTTGTATGTTATCAAATTGACTTACTGTTAAGTGTGTGCTCACATAAATTAAAGTAGTTAAATTAGTCAAAATACCTTTTAGTTGATTTAGGTAAACCTTTCATGAATACATTTGTTGACAAATAAAAGTAAATATGTCTTGAAGATTATTAGCATGTTTTTGTCTAAGTTGCAAACTAATAAAAATTATACTTCTCTTCATAGTGATCTTAAAGTGATAGAGCTAGGAAGATGGATTGATGGGTAAAACTATTGCCACATAAGCATTAGAATCTGAGTTCATACCTCTAGCTCCCATATGATAAAACTTTGAACACGGTGTAACATCTATAATTCTAGTGTGTTGAAGGAAGAGATAGGAAGCTCCCCAGAGATCACTGGCAAGTTAGTGTTGCTGAAGAATTGAGCTCTAAGTTTGATGAGAGGCTCTGTCTCAAAAATATAAGGTGGAGAGTTATAATAGAAAAAGATCCTTGATAATGATCATTGCCCTCCACATGACCTCACTCAATGTATACACATGCATACAAACACATACATGCAAATGGTACATATGATGTTCATTGACTTTTATGGTTCATGTAAATTAACTTTCAGAGTTTTCCTCTTATCAGGAAATAAATTACTGATGAGGCTTCTGATATCTCTGTTTCCATGGGAAATATAGAGCTATAAGATATAACTAAATTAAGTGAATTTATTTATGTCCTTTTAAAGGTTCTTGAACATATTCATAATTGTAATTTTGAAGTCTTTGTCTTGTGCTTCAGTAACACTGCACTTTCCTAATGGAAACATATTGTCTTGTCTGAGTTTGTGATCTTCTGATGGTATCTAGGCCTCTGAAGTTATGATGATTGAGGTGTTTCTAGCTGTTGATATATGATATTGTCTTTGTTGGCTAGATGCCCCATTCATTGACTGCTGGTGCCCTCTCTGAACCCTAGGCAAGTGTGTAGGGTCCCTGGTAGAGAGTGCTTCTGCAAGTCAATGGGTAACAAAAAGGAATAGAGATGGGCTAGGAGGAAAGAATGAGAGGAGATTCAGGAAAGAGATAAAGGGATCCTGCCTACACAAACAGGGAGAATCCCTAGAGATTTGAAGATATGCTAGGAGAAATTACCACTACAAGAAGGTTGCTGTAGAACACAGAATCTGTCTTTAATTACAGTGTTGAAAGGTCTAGGGGGACCATGGATCTGAAGCTAGAGTTGGAGTCTCCTGTGATAAGAGTTAGGTGGAAGAATGGTTCCCCCAGGCAGGCTACTACAGGACTAGAGTAATCATAGACAGGGCATAACAGCAGGTAGGAAGTATAGTGAAAATCACCCACCTGATTCTCAGCCTTCTGTGGCTACAGGGGTCCCTGGTCTTAAGTTTTATTAAGTATCACTTAATGACACAAAAGAATAGAGGTGGGCTAGAAGGGAAGGCTAAGATAGCCAACAGGAAAGAATTAAGCTATATCTGTACCAAGAATCATAGTCCCCAGGTACGGTGGTTTGAGTGAAATTGGCCTCTAATAAGCTCGTATATTTGAAGGTATAGTCATCAGTTGGTAGACTATTTGAGAATGATTAGGAGATATGGGATATATAGAGATATAGGTGTGTCTTGCTGTGAAATCGTGGCAATGATTGTGACTACTTTTGCCCTTGCCCTAAAAATCTACAGAAGGCTAAATTGAAGAATTTTGAATTTAATGGCATTGACATAGGAGACTGTAGGAGAGTCTGTCATGTGTACTCTTAGGCAGATATACAATGAAAAGGAATCAGCAGAGCAACAAAAAGTGCAAAATGTACCATATGAGGTGAAAAGGAGCACCAAGAAGTGAAATTGAGCTGGGTCTAGGGCTCCAGGGGACAAAAGTTTGAAGAAAAGTCTGATTTCACATGGAATAACATAAAAGGAGTAGTGATCTCAGGGCAAGATGTCACCCAGCTAAGTGTTCACCTTCTAAAGAGGAATGAGAAGCTTTCTTTTTTCTCTCTCTCTCTTTTAACTTTTTTATTAGATATTTTCTTTATTTACATTTCAAATGCTACCCTGAAAGTTCCCTAT
>NC_034613.1:11099001-11108386 GCF_900095145.1 Mus pahari | reverse complement strand
GAGAGAGAGAGAGAGAGAGAGAGACAGACAGACAGACAGACAGACAGACAGACAGACAGAAAGACAGAAAGACAGAAAGACAGAAAGACATAAACAGTTTGTTCTATTCATCACTGGGGTCAGTTTTAAGGAAGTCCAGATATCTTTTGGGCATGAATAATTCTGAAAAATTGTTTTATGCTGTTATATTCTACTCAGAATGTGGTTCTGTAGTTTGATTTTGCCCCATCTGCTCCAGACCCAGGTATGTCTGTTTAAAAGTTTCCTCCAAAGTTTTTGTCCTGGGTCAGGCTGGCCTCTTGACTCAGTGACAGGTAGAAGCAAAGCAAAACAGAACAGCACAGGAAAATACACTTTGCTTTGCACTTGAGAATAAATAAAAGTAAACTATTGTCATAGAGGTTACCATGACAACCTTCTAAATACTGTTCCACTGCCCTTTCCTTGTTTTTTTTATTATCTTTAAAGCTTTTGTTGAATGTTAACTTTCTGTATTTTAGGATTTGTAAGTTCACTGGATAAGAACACTATCAGAAATTTTTAGGCCAGGTCTGTACCCAAGATTCCCAGGGTATGGTGCTGAATTACATTAGAAGCTTATAAAAGCAAAACGTACATAGTTCCCACCTTTGTCCAATCAGGGGAAGTATACACCCTGACCTATTTCCTGACTACTTACCTCTCACCTATGCGTGATCAAGCATATATCCTGTGCAGTTGGTGCAATGAAGCTTGTTTACAGAAGAAAATTTAAAACCACTTGGCTTGTTATCTTACATGAACAGGTCCCAGAATTCCAGGAAGCTATCTGTCCTTGAGTAAATAGGGCTTAGAGGTTTAAAGCACTTTTGTTTTATAGACTTCTTAAACACAATAATTTAAACTTAAAACAATTTTTGATGTCTAATGGCTCAGATCCTCCAGAGGCTGAGAGGGTGTAGAAAGAGGTTTGCTGGAGCTTTTTAATTTCATGACTGAGGGCCCTCATTTCACAGACCTGAAATTGCTGGTTGCAATGTATTTCCGGAGTTAGCCATCACACTGCAACAAAAAACAAATTGATTGATAGCAAAAAAAAATATGCATAGATAATCTTAATTTACTATAGCATAGCATATATTTAACTGGGATTCAGCTATTGTTTGGGAAAAGAGTGTGTACTCGATTGTCTCATATTGGAGCACCATGTGGCTTGCCTGCCATCTTGGCACCTGCATTCATGTTGGGGTAAATAACAACCCTGTAGCTTTCAGCAATCTTGGCAGCTACATGATTCAACCACAATCTTTACTAATGTTAAAGAAAGAGATTTCATGTGACTTCACTGCTATTGTGGTTAAGGTCACCACATGGTATATCAACTAAGGCAGTGCCCACAAAACAGCTAGACTCACTGAGCCCCCTACTTATTGTATCTCCATTTTATTATACTAGGGAGACAACACCAGGCTTCCAAGATGGTTTGATTTAAAACTGAGTCATATAAAAAATTATGTAAAAGTGCTTGTAAAAGGATCAGGAAAATATGGTTCCCAGTCTGTCTGCAGACTGTGTTTATGGTTTAAAATTTATTTTGACACTAATAGATCTTTAATTTAAGAAATGTAATTTTAAGGCTCAAAGTTACAATGATAAGATTATAAAAATCCTAATCTTATAAAATAATTACTAACTTATTTTAAACATTTAAAGATAATTAAGATATATAAGTTAATGGGCAGTATGTAATTATAAATGTAATTCATTTACAGAGCCAAGCTTAGAAAGAAAGACCAGTTTCTATTTCCCATGATATAGCCTTCTGAATATGTTGTCAAAATTAAGCCTAAAGCAAGCAAAGCAAAACAAGTTTAAAGTAAACTTAAAGTTTATTTAATATCAAATAATATTCAAAATTAGGTATATAAAAATTGGCTATAAAAGATTTAATGCTTGAGTAAAATGGGTTAAATTTACTACACACTAATATGTCAGGAAACCACCCTGCTCAAGCCATTTCCTTGTATGGAGCATAAGTTCCCTTGGATGGAGTACCATCCTACCATAGTAAGTTGCATACTAGCCTCATTTCAGAACAAAGATGCATGGCAAATAAGATCTGCCAGAAGTCTGCTGCTTCTGACTCTACCTGCTTAGGCCTTACCAGCTCAAGACTTACATCATGTTTCCTCATGCGTCACATGATAAGGGGATGGATTCTCTTGCCCAGTGGAGAACCTCAGGGTTTTTACACATTTCCTAAACATCTCAAAGAACACAAAATCAAATAGCAATTACTCTGCCTTGAATGTAGATATACAAGCATGTTTTGAACAGGACAACCTTGTACCTTAGCTTGCCACCTAACTGGTATGGGACTTGTAGTCTAGTTCTATTGAGCACACACTTTAATCTGGCATTCAATTCTTCCTCTTAAAAAAAAAAAGCTAATTCCAGCATCTTTACCCTAACTACCCATGTTACCTCATTAAGGGAGGGTGTCAGATACTCAGTCATCAAACTCACAGCTTTTTAAGTTATTCAGAATAGCCAAATGATATCAATGGCAGTAAATTTGCTTACTGCTATCAGTATGTGATGATCTAAAGATTTGTCCATAGACAAAACAAGTGAAGAGTTGTATTTAGCCTTGTATATTAATTCATCTGTGATATATACTACTTATTACAGATTTGATATGATTGTTTTCACCTCTCATATGTTGGTTGAGTATATGGAATGAAACATTCCATATTTTTAAAAGGCTCATTTAAAGTGCTAATTTTAGAAACCCTTTAAAAAGAATCATTTACCCTTGACAAGGCAGATATTCTCTATGTGAGTATATGTTCTAAATTGGAATTTGAAAATAATTTCTTTTTGGGAAATAGAACTTACAGTTAAATTGTTTCTTGGAATATAGGTATAATTGGTGTCAACAAACATTTGTATTAAGTCATGTGTTCATATTCTAGATATGGTCATTTAAGGTAAAAAAATTCACCTTATCAAGTTGTTTCTAATCAAAAATTGTGTTTTACTCGAGAGACCTTTAATTCTTGAAATAATCACTGGTATTGTTAGTGTTTGAATCTAATATACCAGGTTTATCATATGTGAAAGCAAGGAGTTTCTACTTGGACACATTCTGTTCAGAATCATTCCTTGGATGCTGACTTTAGCTGACTTCTTCTACTAAGCTTCCAGCTGCTTGTTCCTTATGCAGGAGTCTGATGTCTGATATAAACAAACATCTAATTACAGTTACCTCATCCTTCTATAGATCTCTGGTCATGGTCCAGCCAGTTGTAACTCATGTGAACCTGGATGTAAAAGTTTTCCTCGTGCAATTTTGTCTCCTAATGTTACCCACTAAGTATACACTTACTACCTCTTTGCTTAGGTTCTAGATCCTTGCCAACTGTTCAGCATTATGCTGGAACCTTGGATGGCCCCTCTTCTGAGGTACACTAACTGCTGCCACTCTCATCGTTCTTCTGTCAGAATTCAGCAGTTACTGAGAGATCGCATCCCCCAAAAGCCCAAAAATAGTTACAGTGAGCTCTAAAAGAGGACTAATGGGTCATGAGTCAACCAACTCACCCCTCTTCTTGCCACTCTGCCTATTGTTTGAGAGGCTCAGGACTTAAATATTTAGAATGAAGCCTCCTTTGTGTCAATTAGCCTCTCTGTCTCAGCAGTGCAGATCAGCTTAACATCTTTCAGGACCAGCAGGACACCCTTTGGCTGCTGCAGTGCTCCAAGATTAATAAAGACTAGATCTACTGCTAAGGATGGGATTTGATTCCCTCCTCCACAAACAGTTTTACTTCCGCATGCCAATGAGTTCGAACTTGTTTGAAATGGGACCTAAAGACAGGAGCCAGACAAAAACTCCTTCTGGTTCTTACCAGTCCAGTTCCTCCCCTTGATCATGCTTTCCTCTTTATTATCCTCATATCTCTGTTCTTATCCTGTCTTTTAAATATTTTACTTACTGAACTTCATTGTATATCCAAACAAAATGTTTTATAAAAGCTCTCCCAATACCTCTTACCTTATACAAATTCCATCTGTTCTGCAAAAAGATATTTGAGGTGCCGTGGAGAAACTTGTTAAAAGGAACCTTCATATCTTTAACCCCAGGCCAGATGTGATTCTTTACATTCATCCTCTATTTTCTCCTGTTACCTTTCTTTGATGCCCTGTAGCTCCCTCGCTTCTGCTGACTCATTTTAGTGCAACTGTCCTAACAATTTGGCCAGTCACTGTTACCATGAATCAAGCCCATGACCACTTCTCTCACCATCCCACTCTGTCTCTCCCACCTCTACTCCTCCTCCAACCTTACCAGGAAATCTCAGATTTATTCCATAGCCAAATCATATGCTTACAGCCCCCTAATAGTTACTTTCCAAGTCTCTTCAGGAATATAGGGTGGCAGTCACCTGAGTCATTGCAGCTAATAAAGTTAAAACTTACCCACAGCAGCATGACCAGAGGAGTCCCTCCTCAATGCACCTAGAACAGCCTCCTTAAAAAGATCCTTGTCATTAGAAAACAGTGATAACACTCCCCTGCCCTGAATGTTTTATATCCTCTCATGGTTAGGAATGATAGCTTCTTGCTTAAGGACTACACTCTCAGCTTCTACCCTATAAAAGGCCATTTTACCTTGTAGGCATTTATCCATACCTGTGGGGGTCAATTTGTGTTCTTGTCATGAATAAAGATAGTACCACATAAGTTCAGACCAAGCCTATTTTTCTTTCGGCCTACTACAGCTATGTTTTGTTTTGTTTTTAATAATGAAACAGAAAGACTATGGAGACTTTTGAAGTTGGACCAAATGCATTTTGCACTGTGATATGGCTACAGATCTATGGGAGAGAGAGAGAGAGTGGATGTGATCATTTGAATGAGATTGTCCCTCATAGGCCCATATATTTGAAGAATTAGCCATCAGTTGGTAGACTATTTGTGAAAGATTAGGAGGTCTGACCTTGTTGGAGTGCATGTGTTCTTGTTGAAGGTGTGTTGCTGGGGTGTTGGTTTTGAGGTTTCAAAAGTACATGCCAGTCCCAGTCTCTGTGTCTCTGCCTGAAGCCTAAGATCAGGATAAAGCTTTCAGCACTAGACCTGTTTGTATGCAGTCATGCTTCCTGACATGATGATAGTGGACTAAATCTCTGAAACTGTAATCAATTCCATAAATAAGTGCTTCATTTTATGAGTTGTGTTGGTCACAGTGTCAACAGCAAAAGAACTGCATCTAAACTAAAGCATCTCTGAATGTCAAATTGAGTGAGTGCTGACATGCCTGTGGGCACAAGTAAGACCACCACTTCTTCTCAGAGGGACCCATTTGGAGCCCTCAGGATACAGAGACCAGGAACAGCCTGGGACAGGATACTTCCAGTTTTGGTATGCACCTAGGAGCTGACATTGTGCCACAGCTTTCCATACTTAAAATTCCTCCTGGAGAGCTCTGGTCTCCCAGGAGTAGATAGAAAACCTAGAAGAGAGATCAGGAGTCATAGATGTAAGCATCACCAACAGAATACAAGAGGTAGAAAAGAGAATCTCAGGTGCAGAAAATACAATAGAAAGCATTGACACAGCAGCCAAAGAAACCGCAAAAAGCAAAAAGCTCTTCACCCAAAATATACGGGAAACCCAGGACACAATGAGAAGGCTAAATCTAAGGATAATAGAAATAGAAGATAATAAAGGTTCCAAACTAAAAGGGCCAGAAAATATCTTCAACAAAATTATATAGGAGAAAATATCCCTAACCTAAAGAAAGTGATGCCCATAAACATACAAGAAGCCTACAGAACTCCAAATAGATTAGAACAGAAAAGAAATTCCTCCTGTCACATAATAGTGGAACCATCAAATGAACAAAAGAGAGTTCTCCCCAGAGATTATGAAAGTGAGGAGATCCTTGGCAAATGTCATACAGACCCTATGAGAACACAAATACCAGCCCAGGCTACTATACCTAACAAAACTCTCGATTATCTTAGATGGAGAAACCAAGATATTCCATGACAAAACCAAATTTACACAATATATCTCTACAACTTCAGTCCTACAAAGGATAGTAGATGGAAGACTCCAATAAAAGGAGGGAAACTACACCCTAGAAAAAACAAGAAAGTAAACTTCTTTCAAAAACCCCAAAGAAGATAACCATATGAACATAATTCTACCTCTAACAACCAAAATAAGAGGAAGGAACAATCACTTTTCGCTAATAACTCTTAACATCAGTGGAATCAATTTACGTATAAAAAGATATTGACTAACAGAATGGATATGAAAACAGGACCCAGCATTTTGTTGCATCTGGGAAACACACCTCAGGGACACTATCTCAGAAAAAAGTGCTGGAAAACAATTTTCCAAGCAAATCATCCCTAGAAACAAGCTCAGTAGCCATTCTAATATCGAATAAAATTGAGTTTCAACCAAAGGTTATCAAAAAAGATAAGGAAGGACACTTCATACTTAACTGAGGAAAAGTCTACCAAAATGATATCTCAATTTTGAACATCTATGCTCCAAAAGCAAAGGCACCCATACTCATAAAAGACACTTTACTAAAGCTCAAAGCACACATTGCTCCTCATACAATAATAGTTGGAGACTTCAACACCCCACTCCCATCAATGCACAGATCATGGAACCAGAAAATAAACAGAGACATGGTGAAACTAACGTAAGTTATGGACCAAATAGATTTAACTGATATCTATAGAACATTTCATCCTAAAAGAAAAGAATATACCTTCTAAGAACCTTATGGTACCTTCCCCAAAATTGACCATATAACCAGTCACAAAACGGGCCTCAACAAATACAAGAAGATTGAAATAATCCCATACATCCTATCAGATCACCAAGAACTAAGACTGGTCTTCAATAACAATAAAAACAACAAAAAGCCTACATACACATGGAAGCTGAACAACACTCTACTCAATAATAACTTGGTCAAGGAAGAATAAAGGAAGAAATTAAAGGTATTTTGGAATTCAGTGAAAATGAAGGTACAACATAACCAAACTTATGGGACACATTGAAAGCAGTGCTAAGAGGAAAACTCATAGCTATCTCTGAGTGCCTTGAAAAAGAATCTGTAGAAATCATGCACTAGTAGCTTAACTGTACCTGAAAGCTCTAGGAAAAAAAGAAGTAAATTCACCCAAGAGGAGTAGATGACAGGAAATAATCAAACTCTGGTTTGAAATCAACCAAGTACAAGCAAAAGGAACTATACAAAAATACAACAAAACCAGGAGTTGGTTCTCTAAAAAAATCAACAAGATAAATAAACCCTTAACCAGACTAACCAGAGGGCAGAGAGACAGCATCCAAATTAAGAAAATGAGAAATGAAAAGGGAACTATAACAACAAAAACTGAGGAAATTGAAAAAAAAATCATTTGATACTACTACAAAAGCATATATTCAACAAACTGGGGAATCTGGATAAAATGGACAATTTTCTAGACAGATATCAAATACCAAAGTTAAATCAGGATCAGATAAACAATATAAATAGTCCCATAACCCCTAAAGAAATCAAAAGTCATTAATAGCTTCCAACCAAAAAAAGCCCAGAACCAGGAAGGTTTAGTGCAGAATTCTATCAGACCTTCAAAGAAGACCTTATACCAATACCCTTCAAACTATTTCACAAATTTGCAAAGAATAAGCCCATGTATCACTATTTGCATATGTTACAATAGTATACAAAAGTGACCCCAAAAATTTTATGAGAGAACTTCTACAGCTGATAAAAAACATCAGCAAAGTCGCTGGATATAAAATTAACTCAAATAAATCAGTATCCTTCCTTTACACAGATGATAATCTTGATGAGAAAGAAGTTAGGGAAACTATGCCCTTGAGAATAGTAACAAATAATATAACATGTCTTAGGGTAATTCTAACAAAACAAGTGAAAGATCTGTATGACAAAAATTTCAAGTCTCTCAAGAAAGAAATAGAAGATAATCTCAGAAAATGGAGAGATTACCCATACTCATGTATTGGCAGAATTAACATAGTACAAATGGCCATCCTCCCAAAAGTAATATACAGATTTAATGCAATCCCCATCAAAATCCCAACACAACTCTTCAAAGACATGGAAAGAGCAACTCCCAAATACATTGGGAAAAGCAAATAACCCAGAACAGCAAAAGCTTTTCTTAATAATAAAAGAACTGGGGAATCACCATCCCTGACCTCAAGCTATACTACAGATCAATAGTGACAAAAAACTGCATGGTATTAATACAAAGATACACATGTTGATCAGTGAAATAGAATGGAAGACCCGGAAATAAAACCACACATTTACAGACACTTGATCTTTTTCAAAGAAGCCAAAAACTACAATAGAAAAAAGAAAGCACCTTCAACAAATGGTGCTGGTATAACTGGCAATCTGTATGTAGAAAAAAATGAAAATAGTTCCATATTTGTCACCTTGCACAAAGCTCAAGTCCAAGTGGATCAAGGGCTTCAACATAAAACCAGATACACTGAATCTAATAGAAGAGAAAGTGGGAAAGAGCCTTGAATTCATTCACATATGGGGAAATTTCCTAAACAGAACTCCAATGGCTCATGCTCTAAGATCAAGAATTGATAAATGGAGCCTCATGAAAGTAGAAAGCTTCTGTAAGGTAAAGGACATAGTCCATAGGACAAAGTGGCAACCTACAGATTGGGAAAAAAATTTTCACCAACCCCATATCCAATAGAGGGCTAATATATAAAATATATAATGAACTCAAGAAGCTAACCACCAAGAAACCAAACAACCCAATTAAAAAATGGGGTATAGAACTAAACAGAAAATTCACAACAAATTGCAAATGTCTGAGAAACACTTAAAGAAATGTTCAAAGTCCTTAGTGATCAGAAATGCAAATCAAAATGACCCTGAGATTCCACCTTTCACCAATCAGAATGGCAAAGGTCAAAACCTCAGGTGACAACACATGTTAGTGAGGATGTGGAGAAAGAGGAACACTCCCCATTGTTGGTCGGGTTGCAAACTGGTAAAATCACTCTGAAAATCAATCTGGAGGTTTATCAGAAAATTGGAAATAGAGCTACCTGAAGATCCAACTCTACTACTCTTGGGCATATACCCAAAAGATGCCCATCATGCCACAGGGGCACGTGTTTCACTGTGCTCGAAGCAGCCTTATTTGTTATAGCCAGAAACAGTAAACAACCTAGATGTCCCACAACAGAAGAATGAATACAGAAAATGTAGTTCATTTACACAATGGAATACTACTCAGCTGTTAAGAATTATAGAACTACTATGCCCCACTATAGGGGAATGCCAGGACCAGGAATGGGAGTGGGTGGGTTGAGG
>NC_034613.1:11084497-11097976 GCF_900095145.1 Mus pahari | reverse complement strand
GTGAGAGACTCTCAGGACTCAAAGGGAGGGACCTTAGATGAAATGCCCAACAATAGGGAGACCTTAGATGAAATGCCTTACAGTGACAAGAGGGAACTTGTAGAGTTCACCTTCAGTAGAAAAACCTGGCATCAAGTGGAGGAATGAGGGTGCCACCCCACAGTAAAAAACTCTCACCCAGAATTGCTCTGTCTTACAGAACTGCAAGGACAAAAAATGGAGAAGAGCCTGAGGAAAAGGAAGTCCAGTGACAGGCCCAAATTGAGTTCCAGCTTGGGGGAGGCCAAGGCCTGACACTGTTACTGATGCTACGGTGTGTTTACAAACAGGGACCTATCATGATTATGCTCTGAAAGTTCCAACAAACAGCTGAAAGAGTCAGATGCAGATATTTACATCCAACCAATGACAGAAGCTGGTGACTTCTGTGGTAGAATTAAGAGAAAAGTTGGACGAAGATGAGGAAGAGAGTGACCTTGTAGGAAGACCAGCATTCTCAACTAACCTATACCCCTGTGATCTCTCAGACACTGTGCCACCAACCAGGCAGCATACATCAACTGATATGAGACCCCCAACACGGATACAGCAGAGGACTGCTGGGTCTGGACTTAGTAAGAGAAGATGCACCTAACCCTTGAGAGACTTGGGGCCCCAAGGACTAGTCTGGTGGGGAGGTCTGGTAGGATAACAGTAGGGATATTCTCTTAGACATGAAAGGTGGAGGTGGGGAGGACGTATGGGATGTGGGAGAGTCAGTCTGAGGGTGAACCATGAGGGTGATAAAGTCTGGACTGCAAGAAAAGTTTAAAGAATAAATTTTTTCAAAAAAAAAATAGAAATGGAAAAAGAAAAAAAAAGAATGCAAGTAGATCCATACCTATCATATGTAGGCACAAATTTTTTGCAATCAACTTCTAATAAGGGTTGAACTTCTCTTCTAGTCCACCACCCAGCAGAGATAGTGGAAGAGAAAAGTTACTAGGATATGGGAGAAGTGGACCTTTTCAGTAATAGTTCTTTGGGGGAGAGCTCTATCTACTTGGGCAACAGTTCAGTCCCATAGCAAACACCAAACACAGCTTAGCAGCTGCAGACCAGTGCTCTAGACAGGCAGACACCAGGCATAAAACAGCAGCTACAGTCCAGTCCTTTCAGCAAGCAGACACCAGGCAGCTATAGTTGAATCCTGAAGAAACCACCAGGCTCAACAGCCACTCTGAGGCAAGGCCGCAGAAGCAACCAGCTGGCACAGGAACCTTACAAGCAGTTCTTGGACTAATTTCTCTCAATAGCATTGTTTTTAGAAGTTGAGGTCAACAACACTATGTAAAGTGAGCCAGTACATAGGTGTCTTTAGCAAAGAATAGCGAGGAAGAGTAAACCAAATCAATGCTCAATGTTCATCTCCTATGTCTGTGGGGTCATAATTATACTCCATCAAGAGTCTGTTCACATGTCTGCTATATCCAAACATCCTTTTACCTGTGTCTACTTTAAGAAAATAGTCTTTCCTGTGTTCGCTTTAGCAACACATTCTTTCATCTGTGTGCCCCAGAAAAACATCATTTGACATAATTAACTTTACAAAAGAACTAGAAGTTTCCACTTTAATCACCCTAGACAAAACTCAAGTCCAAGTGGATCAAAGAGGTCAATATAAGACAAGATACACTGAACAGAATAGAAGAGGAAGTATGGAATAGCCTCGAATGCATTGGAGCAGGAAAAGATTTTTTGAACAAAACACCAATAGTGCAGGCACTAAGATCAACAATTAATAAATGGCACCTTATGAAATTAAAAACCTTCTGTAAGACAAAGAACCAACAGGACAAAATGGCACCCTGAAAAGTGGGACAAGATTTTCACTAACTACACTTGAAAGTGGGCTATCCAAAATATATAAGACATTCAAGACACTAGACATAAACAATCCAAATAATCCTCTTTTTAAAAGTTTCCCTAAACTAGAGATACCTTAAAATTTTGTTTCAAAATTTGAATTAAGAAAGAACTATAAGATAGGAAGGAACCACTGGAGATAAATAACAAAAAATTTAAGAATGCAAATGTATTTTTGCAGGCATGTGTATTTTTGGCACATGCCTTTAATCCCAGCACTTAGGAAGCAGAGGCAAATGGATCTCTCTGTGGGCAAGGCTATCCTGGTCAACAGAGTAAGTTTCAGTACAGCCAGACCTACAGTGTGACCATGTTTCAAATGAATGGATGGATAGATAGATAGATGGTGATGAATAAGATAGATAGATAGATAGATAGATAGATAGATAGATAGATAGATAGATAGATAGATAGATAGATAGACAGATAGACAGATAGAGGCTGGAAAAATGGGTAAATAGGTAATAAATGTGTATTTCCTGACATTTATTAGTATTTTATTCTTTATCTTTCCATAATATATTTTTAAAATTCACATTATCTCAAAATCACAGCCCTCTCCCTCCCTTCCTCCCAGTTCTCGCCCACAACTACTCCCTCCCATTACTCCCTCTTCTTCTCAGAGAGGGGAAGCCCCCTTTGGGTAGCACCCCACCCTGGGACATGGCATCTAGTCTCAGCAGGACTAAGCACAACCTCTCCTACTGAGGGGAAAGGGATCCAATGGTAGACAATAGAGTCAGAGACAGCCCCTACTCAAATTGTTAAGGAACTTACACAAAGACCAAGCTGCACATCTGATGCAAATGTAGAGGGTGCTTTAGGAAAAGCCCCTGCCTGCTCTTTGATTCAGTCTCTGTGATCCCCCATCGACCCAGGTTAGTTGACTCTGTAGGTCTTCTTGTGGTGTCCTTGACCCCTCAGGCTCACTCAATTCTGTCCCCAACTCTTCTATAAGACTCTCAAGCTTCACTTGTTATTTGGTCATGGGTCTCTGCCTGTTTCCATCTACTGTTGGATAAAGCCTCTCAGGAGACACTAATGCTAGGTGCCTGTTTACAAGCACGGCAATGTATCATCAATAAACAGTGTAAGGAGTTGACTCTCTCCCATGTGATGGGTCTCCTGTTGGGCCAGTCATTTGTTGGCCATTTCCTTACCCTCTGTTCCACCTTTATTCCTGCACATCCTGTAGGCAGAACAAATTTTAGGTTGAAGGTTTTGTGAATGGGTTGATGTCACCTCCCTTCCACTGGAAGTTTTGCCTAACTACCGGAGGTTCCACTTCAATCTATAATCACCTACTGGGAGGAATCTCAGCTAGGTTCAACCCCATAAAATCCCCATAGCATCTCCAATCCCAGGTCTCCAGTTAGTCCCAGAAATAGCCCATATCATTTCACTCCTCTCCAAGCCCTCTCCTACTCCCCTCCCCCCACATCTGATCACCATTGCCATAACCCTCCTCAGGTCTTTACCATCCATTTCCCTCTCTCTGTCCACCTCTGATGACTATTTTGTTTCCCCTTCTGAATGAGATGAATGCATCCTCCTTTGTGCAATCCTAATTACCCAATTTCTTTTGGTCTGTGGATTGTAGCAAGGGTATCTTGAACATTATGGCTAAAATCCACTTAAAAGTGATTACATATTTTTGGGACATGGTTACCTCACTCAAAATGATATTCTCAATTTCCATGCATTTGCCTGAAATTTTCATGATGTCTTTATTTTTCATAGCTGAATAGCATTCTATTGTGGAGACTTAACACATATTCTTTCATTTTTTATTGGATATATTCTTTATTTACATTTCAAATGCTATCCTGTTTCCTAGTTTCCTGTCTGAAAATAACCTATTATCTCCCACCTCCGACTGCTCCACAACATACCCACTCCCTCTTCCTGGCCGTGGCATTCCCCTATTCTGGGGCATAGATCATTCACAGGACCAAGGTCCTCTCCTCCCATTGATGACCTACTAGACCATCCTCTGCTACATATGCAGCTAGTGTCACTAGTCCCACCATGTGTTTTCTTTGATTGGAGGTTTAGTCCCAGGGAGCTCTGGGGTTACTGGTTAGTTCATATTGTTGTTCATCCTATGGGGCTGCAATGTCTTTCAACTTCTTGGGTACTTTCTCTAGCTCCTTCTTTGGGGACACTGTGCTCTGTCTAATGGACAGCTGTGAGCATCCACTTAGTTAGGCACTGGCAGGGGCTCTCAGGAGACAGCTTTTTCAGGCTCCTGTCAGTAAGCTCTTGTTGGCATATGCAAAAGAGTCTGGAGTTGCTGGTTGTTTAATGGAAGGATCCCCAGGTGGGGCAGTATATTGATGGTCATTCCTTCCGTGTCTGCTCTGAACATGGTCTCTGTAACTCCTTCCATGGGTATTTTGTTCCCCCTTCTAAGAAGGATCAAAGTATCCGTATTTGGTCTCCCTTCTTCTTCAGTTTCATGGGTTTTGAGAATTGTAGCTTGGGTATTCTGAACTTCTGGGCTAATATCCACTTATCAGTGAATGCATTTCATGTGTTCTTTTGTGGTTGGGTTATCTCACTCAAGGTGATATCCTCCAGATCCGTCCATTTGTCTAAGAGCTTCGAGAATACACTGTTTTTAATAGCTGTGTAAATGTAACACATTATCTGTATCCATTCTTCTATTGAAGGACATATGGGTACTTTCCAACTTCTTGCTATTATGAATAAGGCTGCTATGACCATAGTGGAGCATGTGTCCATATTGCAAGTGAGGGCATCTTCTGTATATATGTCCAGGAGTCTTCCGGTATTACTATGTCCAATTTTCTGAGGAACCGCCAGACTGATTTCCAGAGTGCTTGTACCAGAATGCAATACCACCAGCAAAGGAGGACTGTTCCTCTTTCTCCACATCCTTGCCAGCATCTGCTGTCACCTGAGTTATTGATTTTAGCCATTCTGGCATGGGTGAGGTAGAATCTCAGGCTTATTTTGATTTGCATTTCCCTGAAAACTAAGAATGTTGAACATTTTTAGGTGCTTCTCAGCCATTCAGTATTCCTCAGTTGAGAATTCTATGGATAGCTCTGTACTCCAATTTTAACAGGGTTACTTGTTTTTCAAAAATCCAACTTCTTAAGTTCTTTATATACATTGGGTATTAGCCCCCTATCAGATCTAGGATCGGTAAAGGTCTTTTCCCAATCTGTTGGTTGCTGTCTTGTCTTATTGACAGTGTCCTTTGCCTAAGAGAAGCTTGGCAATTTTATGAGGTCCCATTTGTAGATTCTTGATCTTACAGTACAATCCATTGGTGTTTTCTGTTCAGGATTTTTTCCCCTGTGTTTGAGGCTTTTCCCCAATTTCTCCTCTATAAGTTTCAGTATCTCTGGTTTTATGTGAAGTTCCTTGATACACTTAGACTTGAGCTTTGTACAAGAAGATAAAAATGGACCAATTTGCATTCTTGTATATGCTAACTGCCAGTTGAGCCAGCATGATTTGTTGAAAATGCTGTCTCTTTTCCACTGGATGACAATGATCAAGTGACCATAGGTGTGTGGGTTCATTTCTGGCTCTCCAATTCCATTACATTGATCTACCTGCCTGTCACTGTACCAGTACCATGCAGTTTTAATCACAATTGTTCTGTAGTACAGTTTGAGGTTGGGGATGGTGATTCCACCAGAGGTTCTTTTATTGTTGAGAATACTTTTTGCTATATTAGGTTTTTAGTTATTCCAGATGAACTTGTAAATTGTGCTTTCTAACTCTGTGAAGAATTGAATACGAATTTTGATGGGAATTGCATTGAATCTGTGGATGGCTTTTGGCAAGATATCCATTTTTACTATATTAATCCTGCCAATCCATGAGCATGGGAGATCTTTCAATCTTCTGAGATCTTCTTCAATTTCTTTCTTTAGAGACTTGCAGTTCTTGTCACACAGATCTTTTACTTGCTTATTTAGAGTCACACCAACATATTTTATATTATTTATGACTATTGTGAAGGGTGTTGTTTCACTAATTTCTTTCTCAGCCTCTTTATCCTTTGTTTAGAGAGAGGCCATTGATTTGTTGGAGTTAATTTCATATCCAGCTACTTCACTGAAGTTGTTTATCAGACTTAGGAGTTCTCTGGTGGAATTTTTGTCATCCCTTATGTATACTCTCACATCATCTGCAAGTAATGATATTTTGACTTCTTCCTTTCCAATTTGGATCCCCTTGATCTCCTTTTGTTGTTAAATTGCTCTGGTTAGGACTTCAAGTACTATATTGAACAGATAGGGAGAGAGTGGGCAGCCTTTTCTCGTCCATGACTTTAGTGGGATTGCTTCAAGTTTCTCTCCATTTAGTTTAATGTTGGCTACTAGATTGCTGTATTTTTTTTAGTATGTTTAGGTATGGGCCTTGAATTCCTGATATTTCCAAGAATTTTATCATGAAGAGGTGTTGTATTTTCTAAAATGAATTCTCAGCATCTAATGAGATGATCATGTGGTTTTTGTCTTTGAGCTTTTTATATAGTGGATTACATTGATGGATTTCTATATATTGATCCATCACTGCATCAGTGGGATGAAGCCTACTTGATCATGATGTATAATCATGTTGAGGTGTTCTTGGATTCAGTTTGTGAGAATTTTATTGAGTATTTTTTGGAGGCACTCAGAGCTAGCTATGGGTTTTCTTCTTTATATTACTTTCATTGTGTCCCATAAGTTTAGGTATACTGTGGCTTCCTTTTCATTAAACTCTAAAATGACTTTAATTTCTTTCTTTATTTCTCCCTCCACCAAGTTATCATTGAGAAGGGTGTTATTCAGCTTAGTCGTGTATATGGGCTTTCTATAACTTATGTTGTTATTGAAGATCAGCCTAAGTCCATGGTGATCTAATAGGATGCATGGGATTATTTCAGTCATCTTGTGCCTGTTGAGGCCTGTTTTGTGACTGATTATATGGTCAATTTTGGAGAAGGTACCATGAAGTGCTGAGAAAAGGTTATATCCTTTCACCTTAGGATAAAATGTTATATTGATATCTGTTAAATATGTTAGTTTAATAACTTCTGCTAGTTTCATTGTGTCTCTGTTCAGTATGTTTCCATGATCTGTCCACTGAGGAGAGTAGAGTGTTGAGGTCTCCTACTATTATTATGTATGGTGCAATGTGTGCTTTGAGCTTTAGTAACGTTTCTTTTATGAATGTGGATGCCCTTNNATTTGGAGCATAGATGCTCAGAATTGAGAGTTCATCTTGGTAAATTTTATCTTTGATGAATATGAAGTGTCTCTCCTTTTATTTTTTTGTTAACTTGAAAGGTTATTTATTTGATAATATTTCTGGCTACTCCAGCTTGTTTCTTGGGAACATTTACTTGGAAAATAGTCTACCAGCCTTTTCTTTTGACACAGTGTCTGTCTTTGTCCCTGAGGAGTGTTTCCTGTACACAGCAAAATATTGCGTCCTGTTTATGTAACCAGTCTATGTCTTTTTATTGGGGAATTGAGTCCATTGATATTAAGGGAAAGTAATTGTTGTTTCTTGTAATTTTGTCATTAGAGTTGGAATTCTGTTCATGTGGCTATCTTCTTTTAGGTTTGTTAAAAGATTACTTTCTTGCTTTTTCTAGAGTATAGTTTCCCTCCATGTGCTGGAGTTTTCCCTTTATTATCCATTGAATTTCTGAATTTGTGGAAAGATATTGTGTTAATTTGGTTTTGTCATGGAATACCTTGGTTTCTTCATCTATGGTAATTGAGAGTTCTGCTTGGTATATTAGCCTTGGAATAGTAGCATTTGTTTTCTCTTATGGTCTATATGATATCTGCCCAGGATCTTCTGGCTTTCATAGTCTCTTGTGAGAAGTCTGGTGTAATTCTAATAGGCCTGCCTTTATATGTTACTTGTACCTTTTCCCCTTACTCCTTTTAATATTTTTTCTTTATTTAGTGCATTTGTTGTTCTGATTATTATGTGCCAAGATGAATTTCTTTCTTGATCCAGTCTATTTGTAGGTCTGTAGGCTTTTTGTATGTTCACGGGCATCATTTTCTTTAGGTTAAGGAAGTTTTCTTCTATAATTTTGTTGAAGATATTTACTGGCCCTTTAATTTGGAAATCTTCACTCTCTTCTATACATATTATCCTTAGGTTTGGTCTTCTCATTGTGTCCTGGATTTCCTGGATGTTTTGGTTTAGGATTGTTTTGCATTTCACATTTTCTTTCTGCACCTGAGATTCTCTCATCTATCTCTTGTATTCTGTTGGTTATGCTTACATCTATGGCTCCTAAGAACTTCTTTCCTAGGTTTTCTATCTCCAGAGTTTTCTCCCTTTGTTATTTCTTTACTGTTTCTAGTTCCATTTTTAGATCCTGGATGGTTTTGTTCAATTCTTTAACCTGTTTGGATGTGTTTTCCTGTAATTCCTTAAAGGATTTTTGTGTCCCCTCTTTAAGGGTTTCTACCTGTTTAGCTGTGTTCTCCTGTATTTCTTTAAGGGAGTTATTATATCCTTCTTAAAGTCTTCTATCATCATTTTCTTTATCAGTTCTTCAGTTGAGGGGCTTCTAGGTTGTTTTCAGTTTCTAGATATAATGAATAAAGCTGCTATGAATATAGTCGAACTAGTCTCCCTGTGATATAGTGGAACATATTCTGAGTATTTGCTCAGGAGTAGTATAGGTGGGTCCTGAGGTAAAACCACCAATTTGACGTCCAGAGTGGTTGTACAATATTGTACTCCCACCAGCAATAGAGGAATGTTCTTCTTGCTTCACATCCTCACCAGCATGTGCTATCACTTGAGTTTTTGATCTTAGCCATTCTGACATCTGTAAGGTGGAATCTCAGAGTTGTTTTGATTTGCATTTCCCTGATGACTAAGGATATTAAACATTTCCTTAACTGTTTCTCTTGTATATTATTGGTGCTGCAGCATTGTTTCCCTTCTCTTTTCTAGGTTTTCCATCTCTAGGATTCCCTCAGATTGTGTCTTCTTTGTTGCTTGTATTTCCACTTTCAGGTATATAACAGTTTTATTCATTTCCTTCATCTATTTAATTATATTTTCCATATACCTTTAAGGGATTTATTAGTTTCCTCTTTTAAGGCCTTTATGTGTTTGATGGTATTTTTCTGAGTTTCTCTAGGGGATTTATATGTTTGTTGTTTACAGGTATCAATTATCTTTATAAGGTTAGATTTAAGGTCATTTCCTTTTGCTTTGGTTGCGCTAGGATACAGGGCTTGCTATATACTGGAATAGCTTTGCTCTGAAGGTGCCATGTTGCCCTGCTCTTGCTGTTTGTGTTCTTACTCTGGCCTTTGGCCATTTGGTTGTTCCTGGATATTCCTGGTATAGCAGATATCAGGAATACAGGACTAATCTGAATATTCCACGTGCAACAGGCCTCCATTGGGCAACTTTGGATTAGATGTTCTTGATGTAGCAGGCCTGAAAGTTCCTTGTGTGGTATATTGGGCATGCCTGGATGGAGGCCACCAGAGCATTGGCCAGGCAATAGAGGTCCAGGGACAGCCTGCAGCTAGCTCAGGGTAGCTGGGAATGCCCAGGGATTAGACATTGGAATGGAGCAGGGAAGGAATTTAATCTGGTTGTTTGTTTTTTCAGTGGACCTGGATGTTCTTTGTTCAGAGGCTGGGAGAGAAGTGCCAGACTGAATTTTATTTTCTTTTTAAAATTAATTAATTAACTAATTAACTAACTTGGTTTACATCCCCACCACAATCTCCCTTCATTCTTCTCCCCCGAGTCCTCCTTGACCTACCTCCTCTCCAGTCTCATCCCCCACCCACTCTTCCTCTGTTTTTCTTCAGAAGAGGAACACCCCCCCCCCCATGGATATCAACCAGTCCTGGCATATCAAGTTGCACTAGGACTAGGAGCATCCTCTCTTATTGAGATTAGACAGGGTAGTACAGTAGGAGGAAAGGGTCCCCAAGTCAAGCAGCCGAGTCAGAGGCAGCCCCTGTTCCCACTGTTAGGAGTCCCATACAAAGCCCAACCCATACAATTATAACACATATACAGCTGGCCTATGTCAGTCACATGTAGCCTACCAGGTTAATTATTCAGCCTCTGTGAGAACCTGTGTGCCCAAGCAAGTTGATTCTGAGGGGTCTCTTGTGGTGTCCTTGACCTTTTGGGTTCCTAGAATCCTTCTCCCCATCTTTCACAGGATTAACCAAGCTCTGCCTAAATTTGGCTGTGGATCTTTACATCTATTTCCTTCATTTGCTAGATGAAGATGATTATACTAGGCTCCTAGGCATCTATTTATTGATTGGCTGTTTCTGTACCAATGTGTTCAAGGCTGTTCCCCACTTTCTCTTCTATGAGGTTCAGGGTATCTGGTTTTATGTTAAAGTCTTTGATCCACTTGGATTTGAGTTTTATGCAGGGTGACGATAAATATGGGTCCATTTGCATTCTTCTACATGCAGACATCCGGTGAGACCAGCAGCATTTGCTGGAGATTGCAGTCTTTTTTGAGTGTATTATCTGGGCTTCTTTGAGATTTCAAGTCCATCCTGGTCTGCAAAGTGAGTTCTAGGAGAGCCAGACCTACATTCTGTTACCTTGTCAAATAAATAAATAACTAAATAAATATTTTAAAAACAGAAGAAAATTTTATTTGTAGTTAAAGAAAAATAAATTGAATTTTGAATAAAAATTACTTTGTGATAAAATCCTCATTTTGTCCTAAAGTAAAATGGCTAAAACATGAGATAACAGAAATATCATAAATAAAAGTTTAAGCAAATCAAAGACCTTTATGAAAGATGCTAACTAGACATCCCTATGAAGCTACTTCATATCTTAGAGTATTCCTGATATCCAAGTAAAATTCCTGAAATAGGCTGTGGTTGCAAAAATGAACATTTCTTTCTTTTTTTTTTTTTTTCCGAGACAGGGTTTCTCTGTGTAGCCTTGGCTGTCCTGGAACTTACTTTGTAGACCAGGCTGGCCTCAAACTCAGAAATCCACATGCCTCTGCCTCCCAAGTGCTGGGATTAAAGGTGTGTGCCACAACACCCGGCTTCAATATTTCTTGAATGATAACTATTGTCTTTAAGGTGTTTTACAACAAATAGGACAAAAATTAGAATTTAAGCTGCCCTGTTAATATTTCCTCTCCAACCCCACCTATGAAGCTCAGAAAAAAGGAAGAATCCACCCGTGAATGGTAAGTGCTCCATATCCCAGCATGGGCTCCATCAGCCACCATTAAATCTGGGTCTAATTGTAATAATCCATGTGAGAAAGATACAACCACAATAATTAAGGCAACAAAAGGTATGAGCCCTTTATTAGACAGCAACCAATAATAGGTTCACGTGGAAACTAAAGGGGGGGGTGGGGGAAGGAGGTGGGAAGGGAAGCTAGCCCGGCCAGAGTTCTTCCTATGCTCTGGGCAGGCAGATGCGGAAGGGCTGTCAGACACTTTCCACTTGGCCCCATGTGGACATCTAAGCCACTGACCCCACTTGATGGGGGGTGGACAAGGGGCCGCCCCTGACTGGGACGCCCCAGAGCAACACCCTGTAGCCCTGGGATTACAGGAGAGAGGGCTGAGGGAGAGAGGTTCCCACACAGGCGAGAGTAAGTGCATTGGGTCTTGATGAACAGAGACTGTCTATGGTTTTAGAGATTAATTGTAGAAAGGCAGGGAGAAAGAGAAAAAGAGAGAGAGAAAAGAAAGGCTAGAGAGTAAAAAAGAAAGTAGGAGGTGAGAGAGAGAGAGAGAGAGAGAGAGAGAGAGAGAGGATGAGTGAGGATGAGTGAGGAGAGTAAGAGGAGTGAGAGGAGTAAGAGCAAGAGAGTGAGGAGTAAGAGAGTGAGGTGGGGCCAAGCAGCCCCTCTTTTTGTGTCCCATTATCTTTATTGTTGCTAGGCAACTGGGGAGGACTATAGCCTGAAGGTCAGAGGCTTGGGACATTGCCCACATGAATACTAGCCATGCTTCTCTTGTGAGGGCTGGGGGGGGGGCGATAACTTCGATGGGATCCAGAGTTCCTGAAGACATGAGAGAACTCCTTCTGTCCCATGTAGGTGAATTATCACCACCGGGTCCTGGGGTTCAACATCTAGCCTCAACTGGAAACCAGCCTGTCTGTGCATAGCCCAATGCCCCACAAGTTCATGCTTCAAAATTTCTTGATGCTGAGGCTGAGGAGTACAGCATTTTTCAAAGCAAAACCCACAATTTGCAACAGTTAGATGAAGGCCAAAGTAATGTTAAAGTATTAGTTTCTGGAAGAATATAGCAATTGTTTTAGATATAACATGACAATTATATTTTATTTGTATATTCTTTGGTAATTTTAATTTATATCAAGATAATATAAACATTAATTATTTTGGTTAATGTATCTGGACCATTGTTAAAGTCATGAAAACATCAAATGTGTTTTTAAGGCAGGTGTAACTATTGCAGGGGAAGGTGTGTCTAAGAATGTTCTAAGTAAACAGAAAATGGCATCAAGACAAGATGGTGCTAAGAACCACTTCACAAATCAATGTGAATTCTGCAAAGCAGGAGAGATTTTCAAAGAGAAAATTCCCAAACCATCCTCAAAATAAAAATTTGGAATCAACTTGATTTCATTCAGTATCTCTTACAGAAAATAAGAATTCAAGTGACTTCCCATTTGTCTCCCTTAGTACAATTCAGATTTCTACTAAAGACACCTAAGTTGCCTTAGGTAAAACTTAAAAAAGAAAAATAAAGTTGAGTTTTACTCAATATTGGAGCACATATGTTACATTAATTCACAAAAGGACACTTAGTCTAAAAGAGAATATAGCATAGAAGTGTCTGAACATGAAGAAATAAAATACTTGCTTTAAACTCTGACCTGTGGAATGGTTTCAAAGGTTTTATTATTACATTTACTTACTATGAGAGGAGGCACATTCCATAGCCTAGTTGTTGTGGTCAAAGGACAAGGTGAGGCTGTCAACTGTTTCCTTCCAACAAATGAATCTGAGATATTAAATTCAGGTCTTGCTGGCAGATGCCTTTACATGTTCAGCCATCTTTCTGGCTCCTCAAACGTTTTAAAGCTCCCATTTTTGTATGTTTGTGGTGCTCAGTTCCTCTATTAGAAGTCTATTAACATGAGGAAGCCACTAACAATCTGAGTCCTATACCAGGCTTATTTTAAAAGGACATCATTAGGTAACAAGCAGCTGAATATTAATCTACTATGCTCAGTTGGTTGTGAAATGCCCAATCTGACTTTAAAGCCTTTCCAGAACCCTAAAGTAACCACAATATTGCCTGTATCACAAGAATGTTAAGGTATGACTTCTTACAACTAGAATTCCTGCTGAGCTGTAGCAAAAATGCCCCCTTAAGAAAGTCCATGCCATCCTTTCATCTTAGCTCCAACCTTTTTCTCTGTAATTCCTTTCATGGGTATTTTGTTCCCTATTCTAAAGAGTAATGAAGTATCCACACATTGGTCTTCTTTCTTCTTGGTTTTCTTGTGCTTTTTAAATTGTATCTTGGGTATTCTAAGTTTCTGGACTAATATCCACTTATCAGTGAGT
>NC_034613.1:11074439-11084162 GCF_900095145.1 Mus pahari | reverse complement strand
GGGGGGAGGGTATAAGGAAATCTCGGGATAGCATTTGAAATGTAAATAAAGAAAATATTTAATAAAAAAAAAGTCCATGCCACTCCAGACAGCTTGCCATAAAATATACCCTGGACATTTATCTAATTTGCCTGTAGTTCATCTGATCATGGAAAAGAAATTCCATAAAACCAGCTTCTTAGACCAATAAAGACTATAGTATAAGGAAAATTACAGATAAGCTCCCCAATGTACCTCTTCCTCTTCCTTCTCTTCTTCTTCCTCCTCCTCCATCAGAATAAGCAATAAAAGTCAAAGCTTCTGACCAGATAGGACTGGTAAATGGACTTTATAGTTTTACCAACTACTCCGGGAGGACTTAAATATCACTCATTTTTCTGGATACTTTTATACTGGGTTTATCTAAACTTTCCCTTGCAGAAAAGAAAACACTCAAGAGACTTTAAATGGAAATTACCAAATCTGGGTTGCTCATTTCTATCCAAAGTGACAAAAGACTCATCTTTCTTTCAAAGGTAGTGAGATTTCCAGGTGCATGGAAGTTAGGTGCACCACGGAGACTCTTCATATGGCAGAACTTAATACCAAGCATATGCTTAAGGTAACCTTGGGAAAATTGCATCAAAAAGCTCATTGAAATGGGATAAAACTTTTATCTGTTGTTCTGACCTTCAATGAGTTTCCCACAACTCAAACTCAGCCCCATTTGAAATGTTGTATGGAAGGAAGGGGAAATAACTCTCAAAGCAAATCCCAGAAGGAAAATTGAATTAGAAATTAAACATCATATTTCCAGAGCAGGTGATGTTGACCCTTAATAGGTCAACAAGAAAACTTTCTACCCTGTGAACAAAAGATTGTGTATATTTTTAAAACATCAAATTTGATTATTATCCCAGGTTTTAAGCTATATAACAGCTATCTCATTGAAAACGTCATGGTATGGGCACAAAAAGTAACATGTAGATCAGTGGAACAAAACAGAAGACCCAAACATGACTGTGCATAATTATATCCATTGCATTTGACAAAAATGCCAAAAGAAAAAAAACACTGGAGTAAAGACAGCATCTTCAACAAATGGTGCTAGGAAAACTGAATATGTACACATAGAAGAATGTAATTAGACCCATATTTAGACATCAGTGTGAAACCTAAAATGCTGGAAGGAATAAAAGGAAACATAGACAATGCCCTACAGTATACATCTAAGAAATGACTTTCTAAATAGGACTCCATTTGTCCAAGAATTAAGACCAGCAATTGACAGGAAGGATCTTACATAATGAGTTTCTGTACAGCTAAGGAAACAATCAAGCAGCCAAATGAAAAGGAAAGCCACAGAGATAGAGAGGATCTTTGCCAGCTATTCATTTGACAGAGGATTAATATCCAAGAATATACAAAGAATGCGGAAAATAAACAACCTAATTAAAAATAGGCTAGCAATCTGAACAGATAGTTCTCAAAAGAACAAAGAAAATTGTCCAATAAATATCTTTTGAAGTGCTTATCATCCATAGCAATCAGATAAATGCATATTAGAGCTACTTTGAAAACTCACCCAAATCAGTGTGGCTAAGATCAACAACCTTCAACAAATGCTGGTGAGGATGTGGGAAAAGGGAACCCTTATTCACTATTGGTGGCATTGCAAACTGGTGTGGCGACTACGGAAATAATGTGGCTAATTACCAAAAAGCTAAAAATAACTCTGTCACATGACCTAGCTATATAACTCCTTAGCAAATCTTCAAAGATTTTGGTATCCTGCTCTTCATGTACTTACTCAGCTGTGTTCATTACTGTAGTATTCACAATAACCAAGAAATGAAAGCAGTCTAGATGTCCATCAACTAATTAATGGAAAACAAAATGTGGTACATATACACAATATAAGACTACTCAGCTATAAAGAAAAATAAAATCATAAATTTTAAGGTTGATGGATCAAAGTAGATATTATACTGAATAAGGTAACCCAGACATAGAAAAACAAGTAATACATGAGTTCTTTTATTTTATATCCTAGATCTGAATCCTAGATTGGAATATATAATCAGTAGTAACAACAGAAGCCAGAAGAGTAGAAAGGGACTATAGAGGTAGAGGCAAAGAGGAGAAGGCTAGGGTAGTGGGATAATATGATGCAGTTCTATAAAGAGGAATAGAAGGGGAATGGATAGACTTCATTGAGGAGGGGGAAGAGAAAGTAACATAGAAGTAGAGGAAAGAATGTATAGAAATCATTAAAAATATTTAAAAGTCATAAGAAAATGTTATTTTCTAGACTTACTTAAAAGTACATTTTTATATACATATATTGTATAAAAGCATGGAGATCTATGTTTTTATCTATATGTATATATAGATATAAATATATATCTGTATATCTATATGTATATATAGATATACATATATATACATATATATGTCTACATCAATATTTGAGAGAGAGAGAGAGAGAGAGAGAGAGAGAGAGAGAGAGAGAGAGAGAGAGATCTTAAAGGAAATCATACTATGTGGAGTGATTATAGTTCCTGGACCACCACCCCAGGAACTATATACTGCCTAACAAATACACCAGTACCAGGTACAGGAAACCTTCCTCTAAATTTTTGGTCAAAGGGATCAAAGGATTTTCAAAACAATTTTGACTATTGCTGCTGCTCTTGAATGTCCCCCAACTTCTGAAGACACCTTACAATTTGTATACAGGACCTAGAAGAAATAAGGCAGTACTGACCTGAAAGCCTGTCCACAAAGTAGAGATCTTATATTATTAGATGGTATCAGAAGATGTTATGAAATCTGGCAGGGAGTCATAGTAATAAACTGTCCTACCTTGCCTGTGTGTAAAGCCTGGGAAACTGTCTTGGAATATTTTTCAAATGGTTAAATGGCAGCACTTATAGCCTGGGGATAGCCAACATTTGACTAATTGGATTTGAGGTCTGCTCAATAAGTGAAAACTAATGTCTGGAACTATAAACCTAACCAACTACACATGACTGGAGATGTCAGAGACCTGAGAGGAAAACCAAACTACTATTTTACTAGACTAGTATAGTTTCTAGCTGTATTCTTAATACATATCCTTGGGGATGAAGAGATGCTCAATGGTTAAAATCACTGATTGTTCTTCCAGAGGACCCAGGTTCAATTTCCAGCACCCACATGGCAGCTCAACACCATCTGTAATTCCACTTCCAGGAGATCCAACTCCCTCTTCTGACACTTAAAGTCATAAGACACTAAGGTAGTACACAGAAATACCTGCAGGTAAAACACACACATGATAGATAGATAGATAGATAGATAGATAGATAGATAGATAGATAGATAGATAGATAGATAGTTCTTTGAATACCTATCCTATATACAGGAAGGCTGCACCCACGAAATTTCAACAATGTGGTCACCTAAATGAGAGTCAATATGCCAATGGTCATAGGGAAAAAAATCACAAGGTCCTATGTGGGACTGTGACAGGCAGCCTATTTTGTTTGAGCGGGGCTTGCTCTGGCAACCCAATAGAGAAATCTACAAGGGACAGAAAGGCGAACCATGTTCCCAGAATCAGGTGCCTGTCCATAATTCTGTGACTCAGTCACCCAGACAATGTCCCAAGCTTCTGGCATTTTGGCTAGACTCTACCCCCACAGTTACCTGACTATAGCCAGGTGTGTTCCTCTGCACAGTTACCTGGAAACAGCAAGATAGCCCAGTCCACGATAAGACAGGCTGCTTGGCCCCTCCTTGCTCCTCTTTAGCCCTTACCTTTCTTACTCTCTAGCCTTCCTTCTCTTTCTTTCCCTTCCCCACTCTCTCCATGTGGCCATGGCCTGCCTCTCTCTTTCTACCTTTTCTCTTTCTCTCAGCCTTTCTACAAAAAAAGCTCTAAAACCATAGACTGTCTCTGATCATCAAGTCCCAAGATGCTTGAACAATGGGACAGGCTTTCTCCTAATGAGCCTTGCCTAACCTCCCACCAGAAGGCCATCTTGTGCTCTAGCCACAGACCTAACCAAGGACTCTTGCCCATGTGGGAACCATCCAGTACCCCCTCTCCCCCTGCCCTCTCCTGCCTTCATCCCTGGGGCCGAGTGCTGCCCCTGGGCCCCTATTCTGCTCTCAGCTCCTTTGCCATATCCAGCATGGGATGCTGGAAGCCGAGAACCTGGTACCTGGGGCTGCCCCTTGTCCAACACCCACCAGGAGGGGTCAGTCACTTAATACAGCCAGATGCTCACCAGGGGTCACATGGAAAGTATGCACAGTCCTCCCACCTCCAGAGCACCAGAACTCTGGTGTGATGCAGGTTCTCTTCCAATCCCCCTTTCCCCCACACCCACAGCCCCACAGTCCTACATCTGGAAAAAGAACTATAGGTAATTGGTGCCTATTAAGTGGGGTATGGTGCATGTTTCCCCAGAAATGAGCCCTCTAACAGGTTATCCAATTCCAAGTGTTAAGCCCTACACACATGTACATACAAGTAACACTAAATGAACTCAGTAGGATGCTTTCGTTTATGTGTACATGTGTGTGTGTGTGTGTGTGTGTGTGTGTGTGTGTGTGTGTGTGTGTGTGTGTAGCAATACAGAAGGAGAGGACAGAAATTCCAGAGTGACTTTGGGTGGTGATTGAAGGAGTTTTCAGGGAGAGGAGAGGTGAAGTTGTGTAAACACCTTATGCTCATGTGTGAAGTCTCCCCCCAAAAGTCCAAAACTTAAATTAAATGAATAAACTATGGCATTCAGCAGCCATTCATAATCAGCATAGTCCAATTTTCATAAAACCTTATTTTATGACTAACGACTCACTCCTCTGTTAAATTATAAAATTCAACTCCCTGGCTTCAGCACTCTAGTGTTACAAATGCTCCTACAAATGTCTGATCCTATGAAGTGGGACTAAGACACACATTCTAGTTTATTTTATTTTATTTATTAATTATTAGCATTATCTGTGTGCTTGCATAATGATTATGTGTATATTGTCATTCATTCTACAATGAGGCTGTGGAGGTCAGAAGACACCTAGTAGAGCCAGTTCTCTCCTTCTACCTTTACATGGTCTCTAGCTTCACCCATCAACTTGACATAACTCAGAGGTATCTGAGGAAGTCCTGGTTGAGGGACTGCCTCCATCAAATTGGCCTAAGGTCATGTCTATGAGACTTTTCTTAGAGATCAGTTCACTATAAGGCAAGAGGGTTTGGAAAGAAAGGTACCTGAGCAAGATAGGAAGAGCAAGCCAGGAACTAGGCTTCCTCCATCATTTCTGTTTCATTCTCTGCTTGAGTTCCCACCCAAACTGCCCTCAATTATGACCCAGAAGTATAAGCCAAATAAGATTTTTCCTCCAAGATGCTTTTGGTCTTGGTGTTTTTCACAGCACCAAAAAACCCAAAGTAGAGTGTGTAAGTTCCAGGTATCAAGTTCAGATCACCAAGCCTTTGTTACTATCACCTTTACCCACTGAGCCATCTTGCCATCTCTCACAAAAGATCAAATAAGTACAACCAAGCAATAAGACTCTTTTTCTCTACCCTTCCTGTTGTTTTATTCATTAGTAATAACTTCAGTTTTCTGTCTGATTAATCTCTTTTGTATCTTACCAGAAACTTAGAATTATGTTCAACTCTTGTGTTAAAGACTTTTCTTGAGATAATACTACACACACACACACACACACAAAACAAAAATACATACACACACACATACAGACATGTACACACACACACACACACACACACACACACCATGTGTGCCAACCCCAGAAGGGGAACCATGAAAGACCAAAGAAACAATTGTACCAAAGTCCAACTTTGTGAACCAAAGAGTTTATTGAGGTTACTAACAGGAGCATGGATAAAGTTTACTTACAGGAGCAGAAATGGCTATAATGCAGCCTCATTACCAAAAGGCCCATGCCTAATATAGGTAACTACTCATGAAATCTGCACAGAAAGCTGGAGCTCTATGCACAACTTTCAGGAATCTCAACAGGTGTGAAAAAAGTGTCCTTTCTGCAGCTCAGCCCATCAATCTTCAAGCGCAGCAGTGGGATTTTGTGTTCTTATCTCTGCAGAGGGGTTGTAGTGAATCCTGCACATCCCAGCTTTCTCAAACATGTGGAATTTGTTTACTTTGGAATCTCACAAGTCTCCCTATTCCCTCCTGGAGCAAATGTTTCCATTCAGAGGAAACTGTTATACAACTTCAACAGTAATAATTTATTTTGCCCCTTTCTGTTAGTTTTCTTATGTGCACAACTGTGTTTTAGCCTGAATTTCTTGGAACAGTAAGTCTATATTCCCTGGGTTACTGGAAGTAGAAATGTCAATGTTATTGGTTTTATTTAGAGTTTATTTAATAATTTGATGTACCTTTATGTGTAATAGCAAAACAACTACAAATCCACCGGGGTTCCAAGGCCAAGCTCACTGTCATTTCCACCTCATTGTAGTTTCAATCTCAATATTGTTTCACTCTCCTAAGATGGCACAGTGCTCCAATCCAACCAAGACAGGTTCAAAATAACGTCTGTGACCAAATCCACCAAAAACAAGGGATGAAATGTCACAGGGGAAATTGTTGTTCACAAAACAAGACAAGCACATTGGTGGGGGAAAATATCTGCATCAATACATCTGTAAAATATCTGCTTCTTCTAAAAACATTTGAGAAACTGACCATACCCACAAGCATTTCTGTCTGCCGCCTTTATGATGCAATTTGATTATGTCCGAAGTATTCTTGTCTACAATCTTTGTGACACAGTCAAAGATGCTTAGACTTGCTCCTGTCAATCATTCAGTATTTTGCATATAAGATGTATGACCTTAATGTAAGCATGCCCAAAACTGTGTCAATCATCTGTACTTTTGGAATTATAACCTTAAGAACATACTCAGTAAAATACTGCTTAAACTGAGCATGCTCAAGAGCATGTGCCCTAAAGTAGTTCCTTATATAAAGCTGTATATAGTCCACAAACAAAATCCTCATGTTTCCTTTTTTCAAAAAGAGTATTGTTCTGGAAGAACTTCAGTGTTGTCATTGTGTACTGCAGATCATGAAGTTTTCTCCATTCTTGTATGTTCTGGTCTTGCCAATTGGCTTCAAACTGTCTGAAAGGAGTTCCCATAGCATTCAAAGAGGATACCTAGCTACAACAACTGAAAATTTGCCAATTGTTATTGAGAAGATATCCCCACATCCTCACAAAACATTTTTGTGCTGATTGTTGAGTGAAAGAATAGAAAAGAAAAAAATTGGTTTCTCCTACCATCACATCTTCTCTGCTGTGTTTCACTGTAACCCCAAACTGCCTAATGTAACGTGTTACTATGGGCCTTTCTTTCCTTCATTATAGTCTAGACTTGCCTAAGGAGTCTAGAGTATATGTGGGAAACTCTGCCTAGGGGCACAAATGATATACCTTTTCAGTTCTCACAAATGCCCAATATACACTGTGAAATTTGCATGGCCATGCTTCCTTCTACTAAGGAAAACTTAAAAGGATCCCTCTGATCCTGTCTAATAAAGGCCTCCACTGTCTCTCTAAGGACTTTGGAAAGAAGAGTTCAAGAATAGTTCCAGATTCCAGGCTTTTGACATCAAAATGATGAAGCCAGCATTCACCAAGCCCACTTGTGTTTTCAAAAGCACTCCTGGATCCAGTCTTTTCCTCTCTCTCATCACTGCCACTAACACTATGTACTGTGTGTTTTTTTCAACTCATTAATATCATGGCTTACTCTCCTTTGTCAAAAATGATTGCCTCACTTCTATGTCTTACTCATGCTGAATAAAGTTACTTCTTATTGGGCAAAGGAATTTGATATGATCTAGACTTTCTCAGCCCTATTTTTGGAGGTTACTATATACTATCCTTATACACCTTTTTTCTCAGATTGATGGTAAAATCCTTATTGTTAATTTGAAGTGCTGTAGTATCACCAAGGAAACACACCTATGATTGTGTATATGGGGGTATTTCCAGAAAGGTGTAACAGAGGAGAGAAGAGCTATTCTGAATGTAAACAGCACTAGCTCATGGTCTGTTCTCTCATGAATTAAAAAAGAGACAGAATCTCTGAGCACTAAAATTTATTTCTCTCTACTTTTGGACTCCAGACATAATGAGTTGTGCCTCCTCATGTTCCTGCCACCATGTCATCTGTGCCACAACAGACTGTAACTTCAAACTATAAGATAAAACAAGCACTTCCCTCCCACACTGATTTTATCACGGCAATGAACAAAGCAACTAAGAAAGGTTTTGATAAGACATGTTGTGTCAGGAGTTGGCCTGAGTAGGGAAAGTTAAGAACTGTTCATAATTACAAGACTGTTTCTATCAGATATCTATTAGAAGGAAGTAAAGAACTCTAAGATGGTGCAGCTTAAAACAATGATTTATTTTATCTCAGGATTCTATAATTTAATTGTCTTCACCACATTTTGTTACTATGACAAAATGAAAAAAATTCCAGAGACAGACTATTTTTGTTTCACAAATTCAGAGTTGAAAAAGATTTTGAAACTGCATTTTCTTGGTTTCCCCATTAGGTTTCCTGGGCCTCCTGGAGGTGAGTGAGTGGCTTTACTGTCCCATTCACTCTCAACTATCATGTTCTCCCTTTCAATATACACTAACATCTTTTTATGTAGCCGTGTCTTTTAAGTGTTCCTTGCTAACTGTACCATAGGCTGCTGAACAAACCTTCAATCTATGGTCTTTGCAGGAACACTTACTATTAAAACTAAGATTGGAGCCTTTCTTATGATTCTCACCTAAGCAGATCTAGTCAGTTGAAGTGGGATAGCAGCTAGAAAGGATGAATGGACCAAGATCACTTCATCCATGTATATATAGCCTTGATTCTAGTTGTAGGTTGAGTGTTTTTCTCCAAAGTCTACTGCTTAGCCTGTTCTTCTGTACCTTGGGAGGGAAATCCTATGAAGATACAAAGCAGGGTCACATTCATTACATTCCACTTACAAAAACAAATCTGGAAACCACCTTTCAGGAAAAGAGCTGCAATGTCACTTTACTAAGATAGGGAGTTGTGATGCTCTGGGTAATTTTGTTCTAAATATCTGCTGTGATTATGTGCAGCTTGGACTTCATGTGAGTCCCAAACAACTGAATTGGGGGCTATCCCAATGGCTGTAGCCTATCTGTGGGATATGTTTTATTACTTGGCTGCCTTCTCTAGCCTCAGTAGGAGAGGAAGCAGCTAGCCTCCTAACCTCCAGAGACTTGAGATGCCAGGACCACCCACTAAGAGGGGAAGGGAAAGAGTGATGGGAAAAAAATGGAAAGAGGGGGCAGCATTGAATGGGATGTAAAGTGAATAACTAAAAAATTAAATTTAAAAAATATGCTGTCTTCTTTTGGGTTTGTTGAAAGATTATAGAAGAAAACATCCCAAACCTAAAGAACGAGATGCCCATGAACATACAAGAAGCCTACAGAACTCACAAATAGACTGGTCCAGAAAAGAAATTACTCCCGACACATAATAGTCAGAACAACAAATGTACTACACAAAAAAAGAATATTAAAAGCAGCAAGGGAAAAGGGTCAAGTAATATATAAAGGTAGGCCTATTAGAACTACACCAGACTTCTCACCAGAGACTATGAAAGCCAGAAGATCCTGGACAGATGTGATAAAGACCCTAAGAGAACCCAAATGCCAGCCCAG
>NC_034613.1:11061971-11067450 GCF_900095145.1 Mus pahari | reverse complement strand
TGCATTTTGCATTTTCTTTGATTGTTGTGCCCATGTTCTCTATGGAATCTTCTGCACCTGAGATTCTCTCTTCCATCTCTTGTATTCTGTTTGTGATGCTGGCATCTATGGTTCCTGATGTCTTTCCTAGGGTTTCTATCTCCAGCGTTGTTTCACTTTTTTTGTTTGTTTGTTTCCACATCCGTTTTTAGGTCTTGGATGGTTTTGTTCAATTCAATCACCTGTTTGGCTGTGTTTTCCTGTAATCCTTTAAGGGATTTTTGTTTTTCTTCTCTAAGGACTTCTACTTATTTAGCAGTGTTTTCCTGTTGTTTAAGGCATTCTACCTGTTTAGCAGTGTTCTCCTGTGTTTCTTTAAGGCTTCTACCTGTTTAGCAATGTTTTCCTGAAACTCTCTAAGGGATGTTAGTGTTTCCACTTTAAAGGCTTCTAGCTGTTACCTGTGTTTCCCTGTTTTGTCTTTTTAAGTCCTCCATCATCATCATGAGAAGTGACTTTTGATCAATTTCTTGATTTTCTGGTGTGATGGTGTATCCAGGACTTGCTATGGTGGGAGAGTTTGGTTCTGATGATGCCAAGTAACCTTGGTTTCTGTTGCTTCTGTTCTTAAGCTTGCCTCCTGCCATCTGATTATCTCAAGTGCTTGCTGCCTTCAATATATCTGATTGGAGCCTGTCCTTCCTATAATCCTAGCTGATTCAGGACTCCTCTGAGTCCAGCTTTCTCTGTGATTCTTTGATTGTGGGCTCCTGTGAACGTGATATTCTGGGTGTGTCAGGGTTCTTGGCAGTCAAGCTTCTCTGAGACCCTCAAATACTGTTGTGACCCAGCTCCTGTTATCCTGGGATCCTGCTGTCCTAAGATCCTGGGCATGTTACAGAGCCTGGAAGTGGTGTCTCCTTTGAGGACCTTAGAGCTGTCTGGACCATTTGAAACAAAGGTTAACCAGCACTGATCAAAAAGAATCAGAGCCTTTGGTCAGGAAGGGCTCTGGTGTCCTTGTTCCTGTTGTCACAGGCCTTTCACAATTAGATTGGAGCAGACGTAGTATTTTGCTCACCAATGATCCTAAAAACACGTGGGCAGTTGTAGTGGCTATTCCTGGTTGTCAACTTGACTATATTTGAAATGAACTACAATCCAGGATTGGAAGGCCCACCAGTGAACCTTATCTGGTGGCTGGGAGATAGAAGTTTCTGATCTGGATCTTGGTATGGAGATCTTGAGACACAGTGGTGATTGAATCCAGAAGNTTAAGACAGGGAGATCTCCGAGTCCAAGGTCATCTGGGATTAAAGGTGTGGTGGCACACACCTTTAATCTGGGCTAAACCTTCTGCTGGGTACCATATAAGGACATTGGAGGAAGGGAGTCTGGCTCTTGTTCTTTCGCCTTCTTGCTGTGTGAGACTCAGCAACTGCTAGGTCCTTGGACTTCCATTCACAGCTACTACTGAACCATTGTTGGGATTGGGACTGAAGACTGTAAGTCATCAATAAATTCCTTTACTATATAGAGACTATCTGTAAGTTCTGTGACTCTAGAGAACCCTGACTAATACAGAAGTCCTCTAGGGACTGTGGGGGTATCCGCAGACTCTGTGCCTTAGGTGCCCAGGTGCTGGAGCCGATCAGAAGGGACTTGTGCCCCTAGTCAGGCCGGTTCTCTGCTTCCCTAGTGCTGTCTCAGGTCCTGTGCACGATTGGATTGGAGCAGATGTAGTGTACCACTCACCAGTGATCCTAAGATTGCGTGGGCAGTCCTCTAGCAACCGTGGGATTGTCTGCCGACTCTGTGCCCTATGTGACCCGGTGCTGGCGCTGACCGGAAGGGAGCTTATGTCTTTTTATAGGCGAGTTGAGTCCATTAATATTGAGAGATATTGAAGAGAGATGACTGTTGGTTCCTGATTATGTTTGCTTTGGTAGGTGGTTTTCTGTGCTGTGGCTCTGCTTTTGACTTTGTTGTGAGATGCTTAATATCTTGTCCTTTCTTTGGTCCAGGTATATTCCTTGTGTTGGAGTTTTCCTTCCAGGATCCTCTGTAAGGCTGAGTTGGTAGATAGATAGTTTGAATTTGGTTTTATCCTGGAATATTTTGTTTTCTCCATCTATGTTGATTGAGAGTTTTTCTGGGTATAGTAGCCTGGGCTGGCATTTGTGTTCTCTAGCTTTCATTGTCTCTGTTGAGAAGTCTTGTATAATTCTGATAGGTCTACCTTTGTATGTTACTTGGACTTTTCCCCTTGCAGCTTTTAATATTCTTTCTTTGCTCTGTGCATTTAGTGTTTTGATAATTATGTGATGAGAAGATTTTCTTCTCTGGTCCCATTTATTTTCTATTCTATAGGCTTCTTGTATCTTTATGGCCATATCTTTCTTTAGGTTGGGAAGGTTTTCTTCTAAGGTTTTGTTGAAGACATTTTCAGGTCCTTTGAGCTGAAATCTACGTTCTGCTCTATTCCTATTATTCTTATTTTTGGTCTTTTCACTGTGTCCTGAATTTCCTGGATTCTTTGGGTTAGGAGTTTTTTATGTTTTGAATTTTTTTCGACAGTTGTGTCAATCTCTTCTACCATATCTTCTATACTAGAAATTCTCTCTTCCATCTCTTGTATTCTGTTGGTAATACTTACATCTGTGTTTCCTGACCTCTTTCCTAGGTTTTTCCATTTCCAGGTTTGCCTCCATTTTTGTTTTCTTTATTGTTTCTACTTCCACTTTTAGGACTTGGATTGCTTTATTAAATTCCTTCACCTTTTTACCTATGTTTTCCTGTATTTCTTTCAGTGAGTTATTGATATCCTCCTTAAAAGACTCTATTATCTTCATGAGATAGGATTTTGGGACAGATTCCTGATTTTCAGGTGTATTGGTGTATTCAAGGCTTGCTGTGGTAGGAGAACTGGATTCTGATGATGCCCATATATCTTGGCTTCTGTTGTTTATGGTCCTGCACTTGCCTTTCACCATCTAGATATCCCTGGTGTTTGTTGCTCTGGGTGACTGTATGGTGTCTGGCTCTTTTGTCCCTGGGTTGTTTCAGGTCTCCTGGTAGGCTTGTGGCACTGGATGTATCAGACCACCTGTGGGACCTTCCTACTGGGGGCTCTTCACAGGGTCAGAGAAGCTGCTGATCTGTTGCACTGGCTGCAGTATATCTCCTGGGAGGCCTTCAGACTGTTGGGTTTTCAGTGGAGCAGTCAAACTGTTGACCAACTGTGCTGAGTGCAGACAATCCTCAATTTCTCTGAGAGCAAAGGCTCCTCAACTGTGGAGCAATGGGCTATGTGCAGACAGCCTGGCTTCCAGTTGAGGCTAGATCTTGAACCCCAGGACCCAATAGTGATAATTCACTTACATGTGATGGAAGTTCTCTCATGTCTCCTGGACCCTGGCTCCTGTCAGAGTTACTGCTCCCACAACCCCCACAGGAGAGGCATGGCTATCAGCCACTTAGGAATAGCACCAAGTCCTCCCACATGCAAATAAGGTTTTCCCCAAACTCTCAGTCCAAGCCAATGAGAGGGGTTTGCTGTTAAACCCTAAATCACAGGCAGAACTGTATATAGAGAAAGCCAGGCAAGGAATTAAAGGAATGGGAGAACTATTCCTTTGTCTGACCCTTTTGTTCCAAGAGCTGTAACATTTGGGAAGAGATATTCTCTCCCTAAGAGTCAGTGCCCAAGGCCCTGCTGCATTCCTAACCTGGAAGGCTTGGCAGAGGCTTTGTCTCCCTGCCTACACTCACTCTCCTCGCCTCAGAGGCCTTCCCACCTGGCCTGGTTAGAGGTCTCTGAGGAAAACCTCTGGTACCCAGGCCCACAGTCAACTGCTCTGAGTGCAGCAGACCTCTGGGGTGTACTGGGATATGAAGTCTTCAGGGGAGCAGACCAACTAGAGGTCTGCCCCAGCAGCAAGGACCAGGCAGAAGGGGTGAGAGGAATGGAAGGAAGGGGAGTGGTATTCAGGAGGGCAGGGATTTTGGTGGGTGATGTGTCCTGAGTCCACCAGGCTCCAGGCAGCTGCTGCTCCAGGACCCAGGGTGAGTGGTGGGGTGTTCTTTCCAACTTCTCTGAGTGCAGTGGATCCTCTGGCATGTATCAGGATATTGACTCTTTAGGGGAGCAGACCAACTAGTGGTCTGCCCCAGCAGCAAGGACCAGGCAGCTCATCCTATGTATCAATGCACAGTTTTTTCCAGACTTGTTTACTTTTCCACAGGGTATGGGATGAGGACCTGTTTTGTTTGACCATTGGGATTTCTCCCTACTACAATATGCCCTTATCCAACTAGCAATAATAATTACTTTCTAGTAAAATTCTAGTTTAGTAAGTCCAGATTTGTTTTTATTGACAAAGGTGAACAAGAAACACATAATTATAAGTCACTAGACATAAATTATGTTCCCAACTCAGCATTCCCTTAGCTGGATTCCTACTAGACACACAGGGAAGTAAGACAGGGAAGACCCAATAAAGAAACACAATGATTAAACTCAACTTAAAATTAGTCTGCTGTGGCTTTGGAGATTCTGGTAATAGGAATTCTGAAACTTACACACTTGGGTCTTTTATAAGAAATTGAAGAACATGGGAACTGGAGCTGGTAGAGCTCAGCAATAATGTAATTTTATGAACAATTACCTAAACTTGTGGGTGATGAAAAAGCTGCTGCTTCCTTGAAATAACTGGGAGTGCTCTGTCAGAGTTTGTATTGCTGTTGTTGCTGCTGCTGTTTTGGGTAAGCCTCTCAGAAAACTTAAAGGGACTCATTCCTTTTAGGAAACTGGAGTAAACTTTGCTTATTATATCACTAATTTCTCTACCCAGAGGCATTACCATCCCCACAAAAAGGTGGATACCTTGTTTTTGCCTTTCTTCCAGGAATGTAGTTACATAACATAGGTATAAAATGTAAGAAGGAATCAACATGAAGCCATTTTGAATAAAACTTTCATTTTGAAAAATGGTCAAACAACATTTAAGTTCCCTAAACCTCCCCGGGTAACTGACATCCTGGTTGGCAAGTTAAAACATGAAGGCTAGACAAGTCACCCCACCACAGTTGAATAACCCAACCAATGTTAACAGGGTAAGTGTACCACAAAGACATGTTCCTAGGAAAGTCACCCATCCCTGCATCCTGATTGGTAGAATAACTTGGCAGAGATGTTCATGGTTTTGAAGCTTAAAAACTCTGTAACATTTCGGCTTTAGGTTGTACTTTGGATCACCAGTCTGTCTACAGCCCTGATCAATCAGTAGCAGTGTGAGTATAGTAAAATTATTGTCACCTGCTTTAATCCTTGTTAAGATGAACATTCAGAAGTCATCTCCCAAGTCTATACTGTTGTTCCTGATCAGATTTTGCTGACTAATTAAAATAAAGATCTTGCTTTGCTGGACTTTTGTGCCTGCTTGGGTTGTTTTGGATTTTCAGACCCCAACACAAAGCAAATATTTATTGATAGTTTTAA
>NC_034613.1:11051971-11059471 GCF_900095145.1 Mus pahari | reverse complement strand
TTCCTGATGAACCACCATGTGACCAGCCTGTATTACACACCTTTTCTTGGTTGATGTTCCTGGGGCTATGATAAAATACTCCATAAAAACAATCTCTGGAAGAAAGGGCTTATTTTGGCCGTTTATAGTCCATCTTGGTGGGGAAAATCATAACCACAGGGAGTTAGGGAGAGGCAGCTAATTACAATCAGGAAGCAGAAAATAATGAATACATGCTGCTGTTCAGTTCCTTTTCTCCATTTATACCAGGCGGAGGATGAGTCCACACACAATGGTGGTTCTATACACCTTAATTTATAAATTAAAGATAATTCCTCATACTTATGTCCACAGGCCCATCTAGATTATATCAAACTGACAACACTAATCATCTCAACCTCTTCTTCCATGGACTAAGTAGCTGTACTATGGCTTTTCTTTCGTGGTGGTATATGTGTGTGATGTGTGTATGGTATGTGCATGTGCGTTCAGATATGCAAATATGGGCACATGTGGCCACAATGTGAGCATGGCAGAGAACAGCCTTGGATGTTGTTCCTCGGTTCTACCTTGTTTGAAACAGTGTCCATTTGTTGTTCTTACACCACGTTAACTAGCCCACAAGCTTCCAGGGATTCTTCTCTCTCTGCTTATCTTCTCTAAATAAGGGGGCTAGAATTACAAGTATGTGTGCTATACATTCAGCTTTTACATAGATTCCAGATATGAGAACTCAGGTTCTCGTGCTTCTATAGCAAGGGTTTTTACCACCTGAGCCATCTCTTTAGCCCAATCTACAATGGTTTTCAAATTATAATAGGCACATTCTGAAATTATGAACCAAAATAAACCTCCCTGCTCCTTAACTTGTTGCTGTCAAATATGCTGTCAATCAATTTGGTCATGGTGTTACAAAAGTAACTAACACACTAACTTACAAGATTTTTATTAAAGTTGTGCCGTGCAGACACAGAAAAGAAAGTCCAGAGTCAAGGACTTGTTGGGAAGGAGATTTTGAAGAGCCAGACAAAAATTTGATCAAGACTTAATGAAGAGTCTGCTCTTTGACATATGCAATGCAGTCCTTTATCCATGGGGCTCAGAAATATGTCTTCTTCATTGAAATAAGAGGTTTGACCTTTGCTGACTGGAGAACCTTCAACAAAGCATAAGAATAAAACAACAGCTACAGAACTATCTTGAGATGACAGTAGCTGTGTTAAATTTGTTACTGAGAATATTCAAACGTGAAAGAACTGACAAGAGTTCATAATAAGAATAATGTAACTAACAAGGATATTTGCTTATTTTTATGGTGTGAAAAGCAAGAAAATGAATTTAATCCAAAAGTTTTAGACAAAATATTTATAAGTATAATGATTAAACCTATTTTCAAAGCATATAATGACCATTAAAACTGATTTATAAAGTTAATGAAAAAATTCTAAACAGAAGAAAAAGCTAGAGGAATAATTCTTAACATAATGTCAAGCCTCTCAAAGTGTGATCTCTTAATGTGCTAGGTATTTTGAACTAAAGGAGATTGACAAATCCTCAGAAGCAAAGTATCTCTCAGCTCCCTTCCCCCATCTATGCTCCCAACCCCCACCCACCCCCACCCACCCCCACCCATCTACCACCAGGATAATAAGGCATGGGAAAGAGTACTTTTTTCCTTAAGATGGGCCAAGGAAATTAGAATTGCTTTCACTGGATGCTGGCCATAAAATCTGTAAAGATCACTTTCTTTCTCCCTTTCTTCTTAAAGATCCTTATGTGGCAGGTATAAAAATGCTATACATGAAGGCTGAATTTCCTTCTCTCAGTGAATCCTATAGAGTTATTCCTTATTCCATTTCTACCAGCTATCTAGTCTACATAGAATCTAAGCATAAAATCCTAGCACATTTCTCTAAGCTTTCATAAGGCTCACATAGCACATGAAGCTTTGATTAAGAATTTTCTATGCATCTATCTTCACAATATACTTGTCTTTTGTTTTAGGAATGTGGATCAAGAGTTATGAAGATAAGAAAAGTGTCACATGTTTCCACTACAATAGCAGTATAATGCAATGATAATATTTAAAACATTTGGAGGAGTAGGATAGAGAAACCTTAGGATACTCTAAGTAGCTAAATGGAAGATTCTGGTGGACACTCAAAAGATTCATAAGAGAATGAGGAAATAATAAGAGAATGAGGAAATAAATATGTACTCACAAGGTTTCAAATAAGAATAAAGGTCATATTCAAGCTTGGGCAAGAGGACATTTATGTGACAATCTGACAAATACTAGTCTCCATTTTGTTCATATCTTGAGACTTTTTAAGACTTTAAAGGTGACAGATTAATTAATCTGGCATAGGAATTTCCAAGGCAGTTTTATATTCAGACTATAACATGATTCTTATTACTTTAAGTCTATACCTAGAATTACGAACAGAAACAAACAAACAAAAACAAAAAACAAAATCAAAAACAACTTTTTTAAAACCCAGAAAAAAACAAGAAAACAAAAACAAAAACAAAACACTTCATGAAGGTGAGCTCAATGAGGTGCTGAAAAGATGAGAGGCATTAAAAAGAAGCTAAGCATGCTAGCCTGGGTACCACAGTAGACATGGCATGGTCACAGGTGAGTCAGTCCTGAGGTCATGAGAGCAGGAGAGCTGGCCCTGCCCCTTGCTGGCTGCTGAATTGGGTGAACTAGCCTAGATAGTGCTAGATCGGTCACCCTGGAGGTGTGGGTGTGGGAGAGTTGTCAAGTTAACCAGATCATCTACCAACCAGGCCCAGATCCAGAGCTGTGAGTTGGTCCACCCCAACATCTACCCCATCTTTGAATTGCAGGACATGTGAAAGGGCTGTTTCTGTAGATCTAAAGCTGCAAGATCTCCATGACACAGGGGATATCTGACAGGAGTCCTGGTGAGGATCTTGTACTAATAGTGCAGCAGAAGCCAGAGGCTGGAATCAGACAAATGACTCACTGCAATGAATATTTGCAATTAAAGAAGTGTAGACAAAAGAGCATAGTATTGGACACACTGTGGCATACTACACCTTCCACAATGAGATTGTTTTGGGGGGAGTTGAAAAGGCAGAGGGCAGATTTGAAGGAATGGGGAGATGAGTGGGATTGGGGTACGTGATGTAAAATTCTCAAAGACTCAATAATTTTTTTAAGAAGCTAAATAAATTGCATCAGATAATAGTAATATTACCCTGAGGCTAGATTGGGAACTCGCTAGAAAATACCCATTGCAGGTTTCAGAGTATAAACATTCGAAAACATTGTTAAATTTATGCTTTGCGTTAGATGTATACCTGAAATCACAATACTTGGAAGGCTGAGGAAGAAAAACCTCAAGTTATAGTCCAGCCTGGACTATATTTTAAGTCTATCTCAAAAGAAACAAATAAAAACAAAGACTGCTTTAAGAAGAGAGTTCTGAAAAAGAAAAAAAGAAGAGAGTTCAGGAGCATGTTGTTTGCAGAGAGAAACGTGGGGACGTGTTTCCACCTGCTTACCTACCTAGGCACTCTCAGTCTACTGCATCCACGTTCAAGGAAACACAGCTATTGCTTGAGCTTTTCAGGCCTTGACATTGTTGTGCTGAAATGTTCATCAACTCCAAAAGACCAGTCAGGAGCTGACTCTGATGCAATCACACCAGGGACTTCATTCAAGCCAGCTTGGGCTTAACTCACCACTGACCCACAGGACAGTTCTGGTGAAGAAAAAGCAAGGAACACTTATCAGGACAAGGTGGTTTAGAAAGCAGCAAGCAACTGGTGAGTGTTTCTAGCCTAGCAAGCATCTAATTGGGTTGCTACTGTAGCCTTTAACCTAATTGGGTGGTACGGGGAGCCAAACCATAAAATTAACCTCTAATTTCTTCATAATTGGTGGCTGTTTGGCAGGGGATAAGCTTGCAACATGGAGATGCAGATTTGTTAGGGGTTAACCTGGAAACTGGTGTTAAAGCTGGATTTCTTGGGGGAGAATAACCTGAAGATTGAGGTCTTCTTGGGGTAGCCTAGAAACTGGAGCTAGGCTTAGGTATTGTTGGGGTATAACTTGAAAACTGAAGCTAGATACTGGCCTGTTAGTTTAAACTTAGTTCAGGTGTTCTAAAATGGAATCTAAATAAAAAAAATAGTTCCTCAACATCATCCTAATTATTTTGGATTTTCAGGTATGCTAAATGCAAAAGAAATGAGGCTGCGGAGGTGTGATGGTTAATACTATCAACTTGTTATCTAAGAGAAGTCTCTGAAGAAAATCTGTAAGAGTATATCTAGATTAGGTTAATTGGGGTAGAAACATCCACCTTAGCTGCTGATGACAGCATCCCACAGGTTGGGGTCGTAGACTGAAGAGAGAGGGGGGGAGGGAGGGGGAGAGAGAGAGAGAGAGAGAGAGAGAGAGAGAGAGAGAGAGAGAGAGAGAGAGAGAGAGAGAGAGCCCAGCACAAGCATTTGTTACTCTGCTTTCTGCCTTCAGATATGACTAGCCACCTCAAGTTCTTTACAGACATGACTTTCACCATTCCAACAGGAGACATGTGACAGGGTCAGAGTCACTAGTGATTTTAATGCAAAAAGCAGTGATGATAAATCCTAAGCTGTAGTAGAAATGCTAGTGTTCTGGAGATGCCAGGAATATGAAGTATTTGTATTGAAAAATCACAGAAAATAAGTAGATCAAATCCAGGAGAAAAACCCTGTGAGCTCTGCTACCTTGCAGTTCACATTATGGCACAATGACTTCCAGATTCTGGACACGATCTATAGGGTTTAATGCTTGCCCTGCTGACTTTCGATCTTGCTTCAGTTTGCTCGTTCCACACTATGGTCTTATTCCTTCTTTTTAGGGTGAGAATGTTTACTCTCTGACATTGCACAGTGGAAGTATATGCATTTACTTTTTATTTTACAAGGTATTTATCTTAAGTTTGAGAGGAAATTTTGAACTCAGATTTTTGCACAATGTTGAAACTGTTAAACATATGAAGACTTGCAAATAGGCTGAATGCAGTTTGCATTAGAGGATGGATATGAGCTTTTTGGAAGACACTGTTTTAAGGACAAGGACCTTAATAAAGTACATGTCACTCTCTCTTCCTCTTCCCTGGTGTGTGTGAGAGAGGGGGGGAGGAGAGAGGGGGGACATTTGTAATAATACAGGTTTTTTCTCAACATCTTTTCCAGCATTTGATGTCTGTTGTTTTGTTGATCTTAGCCATTCTGATTGGGGTGAGATAAAAAATCTAAAGTACTTTTAATTTATGTTTCTCCAATTTCTTAGGATGGGGAACAGTTTGGGGGATAGTTCTTAGCCATTTTTTGTTTCTTCTATTGAGAACCTCTGTTCAGATCCTATCCCCAGCCCATTTCAATCTATTTTTTTTACTCTCTATTTCTGAGTTCTTTATTTATTCTGAGTATTATTACTTTTTCAGTTGTATAGTTGGCAAAATTCTCACCATTCTCTTGGCTGTTTTTTTTCTCTTTACTGACTCCTTTCTTATCCTAGCTGCACAGGAGTTTTACTAGTTTATTGAGGTCTCACTTGTCAATTGTTGATCTTAACTCTTAGGCAAATGAAGTCATATTAAAAACTGACTGATCCCACACCTCTATCCTGTAGGGTACTGCTTTTGCTTTCATCTAGCAGTTTCAGGTTTCTTATTCAGATCTTTGATCTATTTGGAGTTAGTTTTTGTGCAAGGTGATAGATGTAAATCTAATTTCATTCCTATACATGTGGACATCCAGTTTTCCTAGCACCGTTTGTTGAAGATGCTTTCTTTTGTCCACTTTATGTTTATAGCATCTTTACCAAACAGCAAGTGTCTGAACTTAACATATTTAGGTCTTGATTTTGTTTCACTAGTTTATATGTCTGATTTTGTGCCATACTATATTGTTTTTGTTAGCATAGCTCTATAAATTCAGGAGATAGGGTCAGTGATTTAATTCCTCTAACTAAACCCTCTCCATTTCCTGAGTTCCTATCCTCTCCTGAGGCAGGAATAAATCTTCAACATACATCTTTGGAAGACATTCAGCATCCAAACTGTAATGGCGACAATCAAAACATTTTAGATAAATAGATTTAAGCATTGTAATGAGTTTTAGTTTTCTAAAAACTGAGAAACTGTTGTACATTTTCTTAAATATTCAGCAACATAATGAAGTCAGTGTTTAGTGTAGAAATTTGTCACCCAAGCAAAACAGAGGGAAAGAAATCATCTCCACTGGAGGTGAAGGCAAAGAATAAATCAAAGATGACACCCATCAGAACTGAGAGAATTTTTATAGCCTTTCAACATATTTTACAAACTTTCAAGCTCCAAGCAGTTACATTTCACTTTTCAAGTTTGCTCATATTCTGGAAAGAATGACATTTTAGGGCAACTCCCCTGCAAGGTCACAACTATTTCTATTATGATATTCAAATGTTATTAGCATCTAAAATGTGTTCATTGCTGTATTCGAATGAATGAATTCATATTGTTTTAATTTTGAAATGATAAAGAACAATAACTACAATCCAAATAAATAACAATAAATACCATTTCCACTGTACTGGGGCATATAAAGTTTGCAAGACGAAGGGGCCTCTCTTCCCAATGATGGACGATTAGGCCATCTTCTGCTACATATGCAGCTAGAGACATGAACTCTGAATGTACTGGGTGGTTCATATTGTTGTTCCACCTATAGGGTTGCAGAACCCTTCAGCTCTTTGGGTACTTTCTCTAGTTCCTCCACTGGGGGCCCTGTGTTCCATCCAATAGATGACTGTGAGCATCCACTTCTGTATTTGCCAGGCACAGGCATACAATCACATGAGACACCTATAACAGGGTCCTTTCAGCAAAATCTTTCTGTCATATGCAATAGTGTCTGCGTTTGGTGGCTGATTATGGGACGGATACCCAGGTAGGGTAGTATCTGGTTGGTCCATCCTTTCGTGTTAGCTCCAAACTTTGTCTCTGAAACTCCTTCCATGGTTATTTTTTCCCTATTCTAAGGAGGAATGAAGTTTCCACATGTTGGTCTTCCTTCTTCTTGATTTTCTTGTTTTGCAAATTGTATCTTGTGTATTCTAGGTTTCTGGGCTAATATCCACTTATCAGTGAGTGCATATTAAGTGAATTCTTTTGTGATTGGGTTATATCACTCAGGATGATATCCTCCAGATACATCCATTTGCACAAGAATTTCATGAATTCATTGTCTTTTTGTTCTTTTTTTTTATTATGTTATTAGATATTTTCTTCCTTTACATTTCAAAGGCTATTCCAAATGTTCCCTATACCCTCCCACTGCCCTAATCCACTGCCCACTCACTCACACTTCTTGGTGTGGGCGTTCCCCTGTATGGAGCATATAAAGTTTGCAAGACCAAATTCATTGTTTTGTTTTGTTTTGTTTTGTTTTGTTTTGTTTTTTCTATTTTTTTATTTTTTATTTTTTTTTATTTTATTTTATTTTTTTTTTTTTTTT
>NC_034613.1:11032526-11042420 GCF_900095145.1 Mus pahari | reverse complement strand
GGCAATTGCCTACGTGACTTCTAGTCATACTTCTCTTGTGGGGGCTGTGGGGAGCAGTAACTTGGGCAGGAGCCAGAGTTCTAGGAGACATGAGAGAACTCCTTCCTTCCTATGTACATGAATTATCACCACAGGGTCGCAGGGTTCAGCATCTCAGCTTGACTGGAGACCAGCTTGTCTGTGCACAGCCCAATGCCCCACACTTCCTTACCTTTTTTGATAATTTTTGGTTGAAAGTTGATTTTATTCGATATTAAAATAGTTACTTCAGCTTGTTTCTTGGGACCATTTGCCTGGAAAATTGATTTCCAGCATGTTATTCTGAGGTAGTGTCTGTCTTTGTCACTATAGTGAATTGCCTGTGTGCAGCAAAATGCTGGGTCCTATTTTTCTATCCAGTCTGTTAGTAAATGTCTGTTTATTGGGGAATTGAGACCATTGATGTTAAAAGATATAAGAAATAGGAATTTCTGCTTTCTGTTATTTTTGTTGTTAGAGATGGAATTATACTTGTGTGACTGTCTTCTTTTGGGTTTTTGAAAGATTATTTTCTTGCTTTTTCTAGGGTGTAGTTTCCATCCTTGTGTTGGTGTTTTCCCTTTATTATCCTTTGAAGGGCTGGATTCGTGGAAAGATATTGTGTGAATTTGGTTTTGTCATGGAATACTTTGGTTTCTCCATCTATGGTAATTGAGAGTTTTGTTGGGTATAGTAGCTTGGGCTGGCATTTTTGTCCTCTTAGGATCTATATGAAATCTGCCCCAAATCTTCTAGCTTTCACAGTCTCTGGTAAGAAGTCTGGTGTAATTCTAATTGGTCTTCCTTTACTTTTTTTCCATACTGCATTTTTTTATGTTTCCATTTTTCCCAATGTAAAAAATAAAAGTCAAGATTCTTACAAATCTTACAGCAGTTTGAATGCAACTATCTCTAATGAGACCATGCAAAGAAATTCTTACACACATATCTATTTCTCTCCTCCACGTTTTCTGTTTTATACAATGTGAGTGAGAAAAAAAAACTGGATGGCTTGTTCTTGGTGGGAAAATGCCTTTTCTTTTCACTACCACACAGCAGTTTCTACTTTTCTGCAAGTCAATTTCTAACAAGTTACTTTGTTTTATTTTTTATTTTAAACTTAGGAGGCACATGGAACTGGAGAATTTAGCTGCCCCATTTTATTCAGCAACTGTACAAATAAAGCACACAGCAGTCTCCCAGCTGCAGGCAGCTGGGCTGGTAGACATTATCTTTAGTAGATTCAATTGAGTTGTAAAAGAACTGAATTGCCTTAGGTCTTTTAAGTTTCTTTCTTTCTTTTTTTTTTTTTTTTGTGCATTTGGGATTTTGACTAGTATGTGACAGGAGAAATTTCTTTTCTGCTCCAATCTATTTGGAGTTCTGTAAGGTTTCTTGTATGTTTGCGGGCATCTCTTTCTTTAGGTTAGGGAAGTTTTCTTCTATAATTTTGTTGAAGATATTTTGGCCCTTTAAATTTGAAACCTTTGCTCTCTTCTATTCCTATTATTCTTATGTTTGGACTTCTCTTTGTGTCCTGGATATCCTGGATGTTTTGGGTTAGGATCATTTTGCATTTTGCAGTTTGACTGTTGTGTCAATGTTTTCTATGGTATTTTCTGCACCTGAGTTTCTCTCTGTTAACTCTTGTATTCTGTTGGTGATGCTTACATCTATGACTCCTGATCTCTGTCCCAGGTTTTCTATCTCCAGAGTTGTCTCCCTTTGTAATTTCTTTAGTGTTACTATTTCCATTTTAGATCCTGGTTGGTTTTATCCAATTCCTTCACCTGTTTGGTTATGTTTTCCTGTAATTCTTTAAGGGATTTTTGGGTTTCCTCTTTAAGGACTTCTAGCTGTTTACCTGTGTTCTCCTTATTTAAAGGAGTTATGTATTTCCTTCTTAAAGTCTTCTGTCATCATAAGATGTGATTTTTAAATCAGTCTTGCTTATCATGTGTGTTTGAGTATCCAGGGCTTGCTTTGGTGAGAGACCTGGGTTCTAATGATACCAAGTAGCTTTGGTTTCTATTGCTTATGTTCTTGCACTTGCCTCTTACCATCTGGTTATCTTTGGTTTTATCTGGTCTTGCTGTCTCTGACAGCTTGTCCCTCCTATGTGTCAGCACTCCTGGGAGGCCAGCTCTCTTTGGGATGAATTTGGGTATGGAGAGCTGTGGCCCAGGGTCAGCTCTGGGGTACAGACCAAAACTGGAAGGATCCTGTTCCTGGCTGCTCCTTGGTTCCTGGGTCCTGATGTCTCTGGGCAGGTCCCTCTTGGGCCAGGATTTTGAGCAGAAGTGTTGGTCTTACCTATGCTCAGAGGTATGTCAGCACTCCTGGGAGACCAGCTTTCTCCTGGCGGGATTTGTGTATGGTGAGCGGTGTCACAGCATCATCTCCAGGTGCAGATGGAAACTGGAAGGATCAAACTTTGGAGATCTAAACAAAAGAACATAACTATACTAGAGTTTTGCTTTTAAAACAAAACTATACATTCTGTAAAACACAGAAATGTGGCACAAGTATATTTCTCTGTCATAATTACTCCCAAACACAGCCTCCAGTAAACAAAATTTCACTGCAACTGTTGACCAAAGCACCATATTTCTCAGAAGAAAATGGAGGAATAGATCATTAAGAACTATATGTCACATATCAGCATTTTCTCAGAATTATGAAACCCTGGCATACAGATAAGATAGTTTTCCAGGACCACACATATTCCTTATACAAAGTTACAAAGTAGCAAAAATGATCACATTCATTCCCATACCCAAAGATAAGACCTGCCCATAACACATAGAAATAAGGAACAAAAGCCTATGAATTTTAAAATTGTTTTATGATCAATGTTTCAGTATTTTAAATTACTTAGATATTATCTAAGTATCTAATAAGTGTCCATTAATTTATGTATAGGCAATATAAAATTTGAATATCCTAAAAGTCTTATAAATCCTCAAGTATAATTACGGCTATATTAAAAAGTGTCAGAATAGTGATTCAGTTTAGTTAAACTCATCTTTTATGTTCACCATAATCTTAGTATTTAATAGAAGTAGTGCTGGTTTACTTGGTCAGTATATCTCTAAAAGTAAGGAGGGAAGGAAGGACATAGCTGTGTGAGTTATGTTTCTTTTTCTATGACAAAATACCTAATATAAGCCACTGAAGGGAGGAAAGATTTATTTTAGCTCATGGTTAAAGAACACAGTCAATCATCACAGGAAGGCATGGCAGTAAGAGTGTGAGGCAGCTAGTCAAATTGTATCTTGAGTCAGGAATTACAGATGGATGAAAGCTGCTAGTCAGATGGCTTTCAGAGTTTCCCTTTTCACTCAGCCCAGGACTCAAAATCATGAAATCATGCCACCCACATTTAGGGTGGTTCTTGTTTGGTTAAAGTTCTCTGGAAGCATCCTCAAAAAAAATCCACAGGGGTTCATCTCTTGGGTGTCCCAAGATTGTCAGATCTAGTCAAACTGACAATCAAAACTAATCATATGTGCCCTCTCAGTCAACTTGACACTTAAATATATCACTGTAAATCATAATTTTTTACTTCTATAAACCTAAAGTCTTGAGTTTACCTTATTGCACAAAATGTATCTCTGAGTAATCAAGTCTATCTTACAGTCTCCTGAACTGATCAAAATTCTAAGTCGAAAGTCTCTACTGAGACTTCTCATGTAATCTTTTAACCATGAACACATATAAAATAAAAACACAGTTATATACCTCTAATATACCATCACAGAGTAAACATTCATATTCCAAAATGGAGGAGTGGAGGAATACCAAGGAATGAGCACAGCAAACCCAACAAGAAAAACACAATATCTCTCATATGAGATTCATGATGTGATCAGTTCCAGCTCCCAAATCCTCAGGAAGCCTAACCCTCTGCTTCTGCCTCCTGAAGCACACTTAAACCCTTTCTTTAGTTGATTCTACTACGTATGTATGTATGTGTGTATATATGTATGTATGTATGTATGTATGTATGTATGTGTATGTATGTATGTATAACTATCCTTGGCAGATGTCCCATGGTCCTGGTATCTCCAGCACTTGGTGTTCTCCATTTCAACTTAGTTTCACCTTCACAGCTCCATTTAATAGCTTTGTGTGTGTGTGTGTGTGTGTGGGGTGCTTACAGGTAACCTGATCCTGCCATACATTGCCTGGTCTCAGTAATTTTCTAAAACCTTGATGCAGCCTCCATGACTTGAACTTCACATACCTGAAAGATCAGTGTCACTGAGAGAAAGTAGAGAGGAAGCTCTACTTCCCCCCTTAAAATATAGTCAGGTCCCATTCTACTTGTGGTTTGAATGAGAATGGCTCCCATAAGCTCATGAATTTGAACTCCTGGTCCCTAGTTTGGGAAGGATAAGGATATGTGATCTAATTGGAGGAATTATGTCACTGGGGGTGGTTCCAAGTGTGTGTGGGTGGGTGGGTGTGTGTGTGTGTGTGTGTGTGTGTGTGTGTGATGTCTGTCTGTCTGTCTCTATCTCTCTCTTTCTCCCTACCTTCCTCCCTCCTTTCTACTTTCCCTACACCTCTAACTCAGGTTTTTGGATCAGAGGTAAGCTCTTAGCTACTATTCAAGCACCATGCCTGCTGTCCTGTTGCCTACCATGATGATCATTGACTCACCGTCTGAAACTGTAAGCAAGTCCCCAATTAAATGCTTTCTCTTATAAGATGTCTTGGTCATGGTGGTTCTTCACAAAACAACAATAACCAAGCCACTAGCAAAGATATAATGGCCTCTGTACCTGGTAGCTGAAATTGAGAAAATACTTCGCTGGAGTTGTTTTGAGAAAGGAAACCTTCAGTCAAATTCTTAGATCCATCTCTCTTAAAATTAATTTGGTCTTTTACAAGCTGAACCCTTAATAGGTGGGTTCTTGACCACAATGAGCCTTTTCTTTAATTGATTCAAAACGGAATTTCTTCTCCTTAATGGAACTAATCCCTTTAATAATAATAATAGCCATTTTGCTACAGCAGCACTGTCCTCAACATTACCTGAGTTCAAACTCCTTTCCTTTATTTGCTCTACTTCCTCCCCTTTATCAGGGTAATCTGAGACAATGCGGTGAGTGATCACGATTCCTTAGCCTGTAAATTATGCTACCATAAAATTTCCTCTACCAAACAATTTAGTTCATTGGGTTTAAATTTATCTTCATTCAGTCCTTCAGTACGTAGTTGGAATGCAGCCTGATTTTTTTCAGAATGTAATATGAATAATCTCTACCACATTTCCCCTGTTTCCTTCTTATGAACCCAGCCTTTATTATATGTATTCACACCAGATTTCTAATCTTCTGAACAACTAACAGAATAACCCACTAAACTTGGCTTGTTGGACTGTAGGGCTCTATAACTCACAACTTTGAACTCTACCATATTCTTCTTGAGAACCATTTCCACAGACCTGCTGTCTTAGTCGGTGTTTCTATTCCTGCACAAATATCATGACCAAGAAGCAAGCTGGGGAGGAAAGGGTTTATTCAGCTTACATTTTCCACATTGCTGGTGATCATTAAAGGAAGTCAGGACTGGAACTCAAGCAGGTCAAAAAGCAGGAGCTGATGCAGAGGCCATGGAGGGATGTTCTTTACTGGTTTGCTTCCCCTGGCTTGCTCAGCCTGTTCTCTTATAGAANCCAAGACTACCAGCCCAGAGATGATCCCACCCACAAGGGGCCTCTCTCCCTTGATCACTAATTGAGAAAATGCCCCACAGCTGGATCTCATGGAGGCATTTACCCAACTAAAGCTTCTTTCTCTGTGATAACTCCAGCTGTGTCAAGTTAATACAAAACTAGCCAGTACACCTGCCAATCACTTTTTCAAGTATGTCACAGCAATGATTCTGTTTTTTGGTACCAATTTTCTGTATTAGTTACTTTTCTCATTTCTGTGACAAAATATCAGACATAAGAATCTTTTTTTGTTTGTTTGTTTGTTTTTTGTTTTTTGAGACAGGGTTTCTCTGTATAGCCCTGGCTATCCTGGAACTCACTTTGTAGACCAGGCTGGCCTCCAACTCAGAAATCTGCCTGCCTCAGCCTCCTGAGTGCTGGGATTAAAGGCATGCGCCACCATGCCCGGCTGACATAAGAATCTTAAGGGAGTTTCTGGATGGTCCATCCTTTCATCTCAGCTCCAAACTTTGTCTCTGTAACTCCTTCCATGGGTGATTTGTTCCTAATTCTAAGAAGGGGCAAAGTGTCCACTTTTTGGTCTTCCTCACCCAGGGATCCATCCCATAATCAGCCACCAAACATAGACACTACCATATGCCAGCAAAATTTTGCTGAAAAGACCCCAATATAGCTGTCTCTTTTGAGACTATGCCAGTGCCTGGCAAACACAGAAGTGGATGCTCACAGTCAGCTATTGGATGGAACACAGGGCCCCCAATGGAGGAGCTAGCGAAAGTACCCAAGTTGCTGAAGGGTTCTGCAAACTCTATAGGTGGAACAACAATATGAACTAACCAGTACCCCCAGAGCTCATGTCTCTAGCTGCATATGTAGCAGAAGAAGTCCTAATCGGCCATCATTGGAAAGAGAGGCCCCTTGGTCTTGCAAACTTTATATGTCCCAGTACAGGGGAATGCCAGGGCCAAGAAGTGGGAGTGGATGGGTAGGGGACAGATGTTGGGGGAGGGTATAGCATTTGAAATGTAAATTAAGTAAATACCTAATAAAAATTGGAAAAAAAACAAAAACAAAACAAAACAAAAGAATCTTAAGGGAAAATGATTTGGGCTTATACTTTATGAAGGAATACAGCCCTCCATCTTAGCAGGAAGGCATGGCAATGAGAACATGGGGTGGCTGGTTACTTTTAACTGCCGTCAGGAAGAGAGAGAGTGCTGCTGATCATCTCACTGCTTCTTTCCATATTTACTTAGCCTGAGACCTAGTTCATGGGTTAGTGCCACATGCATTCTTCACTAACACCTCTGTGGAAGCTCTCACTGACCCAGAAGTGTTAGTTCTAAGTGATTCTAAATCCATACTAATTGACAGTAAACATTAACCATAATAATAGCTAAGTAAAATAAAATGTGTTTATATGTAACACTGATAAATAAAATACTATGTAGCTGAGTTATTACATCAAAATGATCAATGCATTCATTCGTTTGTTTGTTTGTTTGTTTGTTTGTTTGTTTGTTTAAATTAATCAGTTGGAAGCTGGAGAGATGGTTCTGCTCTCCCAGGGGACCCATGCTTGGTTCCCAGCACCCACGTCAAGCAGTTCATGACTGCTTAAAATTCCTCCTCCAAGGTATCTGATACTTTCTTTTGACCTCTTTTGGAACATATACACTTGTGGAAAAAAATACATGAATAAAAATAAATATTTTTCCTAAAGAAAGAAATTGTAGTTTTGAGACAATGTCTCCCACTCCATAGCTCAGATGGATTTTAAACTTATGATCCTCTTGTCCTAGTCTCTCAAGTGCTACGATTACTGCCACGTGCCATGATCCCTGGCTAGTAATTGGATCTTTAATATTTTTAAAGTGAGATTCTATACAATTTTTATTCTCACACATATAAGTCTAGTTTCCTTAGTATTCTGGGAATTTGAGAGGAATATTCAGTTTACATAAATGTTTATAAATTAAATGGAACTAAGACTTTCACACAAAATTTCATAATTTAATATTAAAACTAGCTGGAGGTAGTAAAGCATCCATTCTATCAAAGCAAGAGAAAGAACTTTCTGAATTACAAATTATGCAGATACATAAAATGCTTATAGCTTCAAATCTACCATTTTAGCCATGGGTCAAGAGGAAAATGAAAAACACAAAAGCTCACTGATTCAAATGCTATGAAATTATTCTACTTCCCTAAGGACATGCATTTCTTAATTGATTTGAATTCAAAACAGACAAACAAAATAAATCAGACACACCAGTTTCTCAGCATATTCCACTCAACAAAGACAGTGAACTCCTATGAACCACAAACCCACTTAAAAAGCTTTCCAAATGATCATGCCATAAAAATATGTTCCCAATATTTCCTCCCAGCAACTAGGAATAAGTAATCTCAAAACCAAACACAAAATTAATAGAAAGTAAAATAATAGGGCATCAGATATCTTGATAGACTTCTAAAATAGTCAAAAGACAATTTTCACAGAAGTGAAATTTGCTCCAATTTGTCCTCCTCCTGTGAATATAAAGATAGCACACATTCTTCCCCAACTGCCCCAAAAATGGTGTAGTTATACAAAACAGAGAATGGACGCTACTAACCTCAAACTAATTGTAACCCCATCTCAATATCTTCCTAGTTTGGTTTTTAAAATCTCAGCACCCATGCTAACACTACCTAACATGGTGGGAAATAAAGCATAAATATGTACATTTTGGAAAAGTGTAATTTTTACACTGATTTAACAGTTTGCTAGATTGTAAACTTTTAATAGGTAGGTTTTATTTCTTTCCATATCCTGAATATGTAAATGTAACTTTTATTATCATGTAGCTAACTGTCTCCTCAGAAGCTTACTGAGTCTGCTAACCTAGGCCTAGGCCTAGTCCTATAAGCTTCTAGCTTCCATATAATCTAATCTAGACCTAGAATGTTTTCTGAGACTTACCATTGAATAAGTTCACCATTTCTACTCATTTCTGAGCTGTACCTGGCTGGTTCAACTCAGTTGTTCTGGCTCAAAACTCCTTTCCAAGATGGCTGATTCAATCTGGTTCTCTCTCAGAAAGCTTATGATCTGCTTGGCCTCATACTAACTTTGGTGATATGTTTTAATCTTCTGGCTCCTCAGTCTCTGGATCCTTCTCTTTTCACCTGTGTCAAGTTTGTTCTCTCTTCAACCTCTTTCTGTACAACTATCCCTGTAAAACTGCCTCTTTTCTGCACAAGCCACCTCTTGTGTGAGTTGTACAAATCCTATTCCGTTGAATCTTTCTCTGATTTGTCACTTTGACACTCAATTAGACATCACTTTCAAATATGGGTCCTTTCTTCTACAAACTAACTTTATCTTCGTTGTTTGGATTTAAATGTGTTCTAAAGGGCTGACTGTATTCCAGCCAGAGGGATTAAAGGTGTATGCTCAGGGATGAGTCACACCACACCAACTAGAACCTTTTTTTTTTTTTCAGTAAATAGCACAATCTTGGGCTTCACAGTGTGATTAAATATCCTGTAATATTGTATCCAATGAAGTACTGCCTAAATAAACATGGTCTAAAAAAAAAAGGAGTATAAAATGGGGTTTATTTCAGTCAACCAAAATTCTCAGCTTTCAAAAAGCACCACTACCACTTTCTACTATACTCCACAATCCCTACACCCTCTGTTACATTTTCCTTCCCTTTCCACTGGCCCCACTGCCAAACAAATACACTCATCCACTGCAGTTGTCAAACTAGAGTTATAGGGATTAGCAGCAATCATTTATATGTCTCCCTGTTTAAAGAATAACTGATCTTAGCCCAGTGGTTTCTCAGTCAAGCTCTCTCATGAAGCTTGGGTCAGGTATGCCTGGCTTTTTCACGCATTTGTTTATGCCTAGGCTGGAAATATTCCTACATCTGGGGCCCAAAATAACTGATTCTTTCCCAGAATCTCTCCATATATCTATGTGGTCGATCCAACAGAGTGGCTCCAGAGTACCTTAACTCAGAGATCTTAAGTACATGTCCAAAGGGAAAAGAACCAAGAAGCTGTATGGAAATTTATTATTTAGATTAGAAATTAACACTATCCTATCTTTTATATCAAAATATCAAATGCCTACCTTTATCCCAGAGGAAGAAAATTAATCTCTCCCTCTCCCTCTCCCTCTCCCTCTCCCTCTCCCTCTC